>NC_074721.1:3817500-4117500 GCF_947242115.1 Biomphalaria glabrata | reverse complement strand
AGATCTAGATTCTAAATAAAGTTTATCAAAAATTGTCAAAACCATTGGAGTTTTCCTTTAATCATAGTCTTCAACTTTAGTCTTGAGGATTCGATTATGCCTATGGCAGCTGAGCTATGACTATCAATATCAAGGTTACTCAAGTTACTGGGCTAACTGGGTAGTTTAACATTATTTTTAAATATCATTAAAATCTATCATTCAAAATCAAAATAATCATTAATGATAAGAGTGACTAAAACTAAGATTAGTTATATTAAGTTATAATACTTATAATAATAATAATAGTAAGATAATGACTAATCACTAATGAACTAATGTCAGTAATCATGAGTAATGAGTCCAAGTCAAGTACTCTAAGTCGTCTAAGTCGACTAAGTCTAAAGTCTAAGTCTAATCATCTCTAACTCTAATGTCAGTAAGAGTAATGACTGTTCAATTTCAATTAATGTACCCATAATTTAGTCTTAGATCTAGAGTAATCTAGACTCTAATTATTAGCTTTACAATCTTAGAATTTAGATCTTGATGTGAAAATAAATAACGTAAATAATAGATAAATAGCCCGAAGACAAGATCTAGGAATCTAGGTCTAGATCTAGTCTAGATCTCTATCTTAACTATCTTGTCTAGATCAAATTTATTCCGGCAATTTCCGATTCTATTTGTAACATAGATAGGCGAGTTTAGTAGTAAAAACTTAAAAAGTCTGATTATGTGATTATCATTATGTGTATTTGTTATGTAGATTCTGGATCTGTTTTTATTTTAATAAACAATTCAATTTCTTTGATTTTCTTTACATTTATTTATAATTTAGATATATTTTAGTTTTTCTACTTTCTAGGATAAGGATCTAGCTGTGCAGTAGATTTGACTTTCATTATTAATTATTTTACGTCTTTTACATACTATATCTAGATCTAGATCTAGTTGTGGTTTCAATTTTGTTTTTTACATAGATCTAGATCTAAATCCCTTACCCTGGCCTATGTATAGTAATATGTAGTGTCACTGACAGGTGTTTTCCACTAGATCTAGGTTTATATTTATTTTGCATTGATTCCATACATTAGACATCAATGGGCGTAGCCAGGATTCCCCCCCCCCCCCCGGGGGGCAAAAAAAAAAAAAAAGGAGTGTATGCGTACGTGTGACATCTGGCAATTCATCTTAAGCGGCTCATCTAAAGACTGTAATTTTAGAACGAAAAAAATATTACCATTGTACCAAAACTTTTTGGACAAGAAGCATTTTCTGAAAAAGAATGTTGACCGCATAGATTAAATGAATGTTATACACATCTATCAAATAGCTTTTTTGTTGGTCCTTAAAATTTCCTGTACTCTTTTTTGGCTCCATACACCGAACCTAAAAAAAAAAGTAAAGAATCCCTTTCAGGGCAGATAATGTAAAGCTCATCTGTTTCTGTGGCCCGTGGTTTACAAGGGTTTCACGTATCCAGCACAACGACCAACCGCCTTTACTTTTTCACAGTTAATGTCAGGTACCCCTTTAGAGCTGGGTGGACTTGGAGGCGCCCTAAAATCCCAAAATTCAAACTCTCAGTCTTCACCACGATTCGAACCCAGAATACTCGGTTCGGAAGCCAAGCGCTTTACAACTCAGTCACCGCGCCTCCATTCACCGGAGCTGCTTTTGTTTATATTCCTGATCTCGACATATCGTAGTTTCAAGCTCACTCCTTTCTAAACATTTTAAGATAGTATCTAGGTATCACCAGCTTTTTCTACCTTAAAATCGTATAACTTATGCATCGGATCAGTGGTAGGCCTACTATAACAGGTGTGCTTTCAAACAAAATTCAGTAATTATAACTCTTCTAAGTATATCTTTTTACGTGGTTTTCTAAAACATTTATAAACTTTTGAACATTATTAATACACTTTCAATTACGGGTTTTATCTACATAATATTTCCATCATCTTATGGAGATTTTCTATTCAATAAAGACTTTCGTAAATATGGTCAGGAAATGTTAACTATTCTGATTTTATAGAAACAGTCCGTGCAATATATTCTTTCATTGTTTTCTTCTTTACATCAATCATAGCTACGACTTCTTTGTTAAATGTATTTGTAGCAGGATGTTCTTGTTTTCCAATATTCCTGATGACTATTTTTCATACGTCTTTTGATAATCCAATTTCGGACTTTATATCCACCACTTTTTAAGTTACTGATTTCTATTTCATTTCTATAGAATTAGTTGAAAATAGTTGATTAAAAAAAACCTACAATTACTTGATATTAAGTGGCTAAATCATTCCCAATAGGAAGCATCAGAATCCTTCTTTTAACAACTGGCGAACTTTTCCTTTTCTCTCGATAATTTTCTACGCAGTTCATGTGAAATCCCCTAAAAAATTGAAGTCTATATCATTCAACATTTCAACATTGTAACATTTCCTTCAAGTTGGCTAGAGTTTCTTTTACATTCAACTTCTAAAATTACATCATCATCATCATCATCATCAAACTCCATTAGAGTGAGGGCTTCAGAGGCTCAAATCCTCTCTTGCAAAAGCCCTGGACAGAAACCCTGCTGTCTTGCGTAGTGCATGAATGTCGCCATACAGGTCGAGAATTTTGGGTTTCCCAGACCTGTCGAGACGGAGATCAGCAAGTCTGGGGCAGTCAAACAGAATATGAGGCACGGTTTCCTCTTCTTCTCCGCAGCGAGGGCACCGTGAATCGAAATTTGGCCATAGCCGAGAGAAATATGAGCCAACAGGACAGTGGCCTGTCCTGCACTGTGCTATAATAGCTTGCTCAGGCCTGGACAGCCTCCACCACGGGGAAGTGCGGTCAGGGCGCCTCATGCGCTCCCAGACTCCACGGGCTTTTTGGGACTTGTCCCAGCACTCAAACCACTTTTCCATTTCTGTTTTTTTGAATTATAGCCAGGGCTTGATGAAAGCTTACAGCCTGATCAGTGGGTGGAATTTGCCCTCCCTGGTGGGCCAAAGAGTCTGCGATTGTGTTGCCAGTCACACCTATGTGACTCGGTACCCACTGCATTATTACAGGGGTGCCATAGCGTTGTTTGATGTTATGTGAAGCCATGATGACAGTGTTGATATTGGGGGGCCATGGTCCGGGGCTTTGCAAAGCATGTAGTACAGATTTTGAGTCAGTGACCACAACAATCTGTGTTGCCCTCAAATGTCCCTCGCCGAGTTGAGAGTCAATGACTTTTAAGGCTTCACAGACTGCCATGGTCTCCGCATCAAAACTAAAATTACATCATCATCTTCAGAAATCTCAATTGTCAGTTATTTACTTTCAAATTCTACAAAATTTACATTAATTACATGTGAGATTTCAATAATATATTATGTCTGAAGATTGTCGTCATTTGTTAAACAGTGACTATTGGTTGGCATCCTGATATTACAATGCTAGCTACTATTTCAATAGATTCGATAAAAACATTTTTTTTTCAGTGTTTATATACATGCAGCTAATATACAGCTGGAAGTAAGGTTTCACATCTGCTTTTCATATAAATTATGATTGAACTTGTTGGACATTTTGTAGAATTTAATAAAAAAAAATTAATATGTTTAACCGAAATATTTTTTAATATATAGAGATCTATTTATCAATTGTGGATAACATGTTCCAATATTTAGTCACTGACATTTACTTTTTTTAAATTTTCAGGTATTCCATTTTTTTTTTACTTGGGTGTCACCCCCCTAACGAGTGTGACACCCGGTGCGGACCGCACCCTCCTAGTGACGCCACTGGTGCAAATTAGTGAGTCAGACAGTCTCCAGACGAATGACGATGCAGATACGGGTACATGATAAGTGAAGAATATGGCTAGGGCTTGTAGAAAGATGGATGTTGAATAGACCACCAATAAAAACGACGGATGGAGAGACAAGACGATCATCTCCATCTGTAAATAAACATCAGTTGAAGTCTTCACAAGTTTTATCAAGTATATTATAGATATTTGTTGTGGCCCTTGGATGTGTTCGGTCTCGCATTAGAATAAATGAAGTAGCATTAGACAACACACAAAATCCATGACAGGACAAGACAGGACAGATCCAAAGCTTGAGGAAATTGTTCTCTTTTTACCCCGTGAGGAACAGGTGTACCTTGTGTACTGTCTGGCTGTACTCTCTCATTAGATACAGTAGAGCCCTGTTTGGGTTCAGTCACACTCAGCTTATGGGAGGGGGCCCAACAAAATTCCGGAACCCGGGCCCACGGTACCTTGCTACGCCACTTCCAAAGGCATTCTCAAGAATCTGTATCTTCCAAACGGAGTATTGAATGTACACAAAAAAGAGCTTGATTCGTCCAAATGAATTTGTCAATATGTATCTTTTTAATCAAATATACTAAACACTTTTGCTGCTCCTAGTGAACTATTGATTTGATCAAATGTTGGTAAAGTGAAATGTATATATTTGTTCAGTTCTTGGGGATCTAAACACAACCTCAAAGAATTATCTTTCCTCTTTGCTATAACCAAGTTATGAACCCATTCTGTTGGTTCATCAACTTCGGTGATCACTCCATCTTTTTGCATTCGTGTGAGTTTTCTTTTCAATTCTTCATAGAGTGATGGTGTAACCCTGCCCGCTCATTGAATAACTGGTTTTGCATCTGACGTCAGAATATTGTGATACTTCATTTTGTATTTACCGAGTCCTTCGAATACTTGCTATATTTTTTTCATCAACACTTGTAAAACTTCATTCTGTTACTCATCATGTACTTCGACGTTTCCCTTTGCTTCAATTAAGACTAAGACTAAGACTGCCTTATTGATCCATATGGAAATTTGTTGTGATTACAAGGACTCTTTTCTCATATTAAGACAATTAGTTTTAAAGCAATAGATGTCTTCAGATCTAGTATAGGATTTATACTTTTCTTGATCCCGTACAGATCATCTTTAGCTTCTACATCGCTGACTATAAATGTGACCGATGCAACTCCCTTCAGTTCGGTGCTGTAATTGACTATCAGTTTCTAAAGTGTTCCACGTTGACTCGGATATGACATTAGCTTGTGCTCCTGTGTCAATCTTCATTTTGACTATTTTTCCCATAATATTGTTACGTATTTCTGAATCTTCTGGCTAAATGTATTAGTAGGCACACAAATAAAAACACTGCAAAGAACTTGACGACTAAACTTTCAGTTTCATATAACTTTATTGACTATTAACTCTAACATTACTGTAACATGTAGCGTAGAAGACTGTACAATATATGTCAGTTTACAGTTAGCTATACTTCGTTGCACTGCATCTCTTCACTTCGTTGCAATTCCTCTCTTCTCAATTTGCATCGAGCCGTATTCCACAGAACAGACCAACGACACACTTCCCAGTGTCGCTCCAGGTCTCCCAAAGCTGAACCAAGTCGTACTCAAGTCTACCGAATCAGAGCCGCACACGTCTTACATCGACTGTATCGACTGTAACGGCTCAAGTCCACTGTAGTTCGCTGTATAGACTTTAACGACAGTAGTCCACTCCAGTTAACTCTACCCTAGTTAACTTGCATCGAGTCGTACACATTTCACTTCCACGAGAGCCGCACACGTCTTACATTGTCTGTATCGACTGTAACGACTCACTCACGACTCCATACGACCGACTTTCACATTAACTTTCAGGCTTATATAGAGTCCCTAATCGCTTCTCTAAAGTTGCACAAACACTCCTAGTATCCTCTGGAATAACATGTCAGGAAACGTCACATCCTGTCTTTATTTATACATGTAGATTCCAGAAAACACTCGCTGCAGTGTCATCAAGTCGGGGTCACACGTAGTGACCTTTATCTGTCACTGTTCATTAGTAACTGTCCCCCTACTTAGATCTGTTCGTCCCCTGGAACAACACGTGAGGACACGTATAATCCTGTCTCTGTTTATACATGTACATTCCAGGGTCACACATTAACCTCTTCCTGTCACTGGTCATTTGTAACAATATTGACATCAACCATTCAAACTTTGACATTGTTGTCATTGCCTATTGCGTCAAACCACAACTCATTTACTTGGCTTGCGTGACTTTCATCTTTCATTGAATCAACAGCCTTGAAGTATTTCGAACGACGTGCGACGAAATTACTGGGTTTTTTGTTTTTTTTTTACATTCTCAGCATGTCTGTCCACATGCTGGGCAATTGTATAGGCCGTGAGATCTACCACAAGATCTGCAATTTCTAATGCTACTTGTTACATGATTCTTTGCCATTAGCCTTAGCCTTTTTACTGGCTTTCTATCTTCTGCCTTTAATTTATAAGCAGCATCTATATGTATTCTTTTCATATCTATCATTTGGTTCTGGGTATGCTCGTCAGCACGAATTATGCTTGCTGTTTTCTCTAAAGTTAAGTCTACATCTCTCAGAAGTCTCTCTCTCACTCGATCCGACTGTATGCCACATACCAATCGATTTCTGATAAGTTCATCTTGAAGGTTGTCGAACTTGCATTCTTTTGCCGAATTCAACTTAGTATAATACTATTCAAACTTTTCACCGTTTTTCTGATTTCTTTTGAATAATTTAAATCTATCATACACAGTGTTGACTTAGGCAAAAAAAATAAATTATTGTCTAATCTTTCAATTATTTTGTCTACAGTCTCATCTTCACATATTTAAAAAGTATTGTATATGTCTCGAGCTGGTTCACCGATCAGGTGTAACAATAAAGCTTTCTTCACTGGCTCGGGCTTCGTATTATTTTCCGTGACCACCATAAACAGTTCAAAACTTTGTCTCCATTTTGTCCATCTTTCCGATTGATTACCGCGCCTTCACCTTTTTCAACGACCTTTTATATACAAGATAATAGGCTACTAGCTGTAATAATGAATTAGCCTATATCAGTGATGCACAAAACCTAATTCAATCTGCGAGCCATTTTAATTTCCAACACTAGTGTCGCGGGCCACATAATGGAAAAGATACAAAAACTGAAATTGACCTGAAACTATTTTATTTCAAACCCTAGGGTCTAGTAGGCTACTTACATTGAATTATTGGAATATTTGAATTTTCTCTTTACACTTCAAAAAATGGCGTAAGTTCTGTTTATATTGTGTTGTTCTTGTTTTTTAAAAACAGCCAGACTTACTTTATAAAAACAAACATGTTGGCCAGCAATAGTATCATGTTTTACAAAAAAAAAAAAAAAAGTAAAGATCCGTTCACTTTTCCTTGTAGATTCTATAGTCTTATTTCATGAAGGCACAAATGTTAAATATTAAAGATACATTTTGAAAATTTGGGTTGGGGAGGGGGAATTTTCTATATTTTGTGCCGACTTTTTGGCGGGCCTGATGGAAGCACGTCGCGGGCCGGATCTGCCCCCCGGGCCGCATCTTGACTGGCCTATATCATAGAGCCACCCATTTATGATCTCCCAACAAACTATAGTAATACTACTAGGTTAAACAAAAATTAAGAGGGCTGTCTCAAAAATGGAAGGTCAGCAGGACCTGATGATAATCCAGCAGAAGCCTTGAAAGCACACCTGGAATGTTCAGTAGAACTGCTCAACCAGCTTTTTGAAAGGGTATGGGAGGAGGAGGAGGACATGCCAGCAAAATGGGGGGTGGGGGGGGGAAGAATACTAAATAAAGCGCCCCAAGAAGGGTGATCTCAGCAACTGTAATAATAAAGGCGGTTGGTCGTTATGCTGGCCACACGACATCCTCGTTAACTGTGGGCTAGAAGAACAGATGACCTTTACATCATCTGCCCTATTGATCATAATGTCTGAAAAGGGAACTTTTGTGTGCTACAAATCCTGTCTTCGAGTCCGCGAAGACTAATATGAGAAATGCAGTTTTCCCCGTGGCTACGCAGCTCCATCAGCGTCCTACAAACTTACAACCCGTCGCCCCTATTCACCTATTGGAGTATGGGCATGCAACAATACACTCTTCCCCAACCCACACTGAAATAAAAAGTTTTAATAATTTTTATTATTTCAATAAGTATTTTAATAACGCAATCTATTGTATCAGATCAAGGCAGTATTTTCTTCCTGGAATGGATTTATAAGGATCTATATAAAGTCTGGATTTTTTTTGGGTGTTTTAATATTTTTATTCTGGGTATTTGATCAAAAAATTATTGGATGTTGATGTATTGTATCGCGACACCTTGGTCAACTTGGTGTTGAGTGTAATAAATTAGTAGATCTATATTAGAAATAAATAATTAATAGACCTCTAGATCTATAGGTTTACCGGCAACTATCTATTCTAGATTATTATAATATTTGTATGATTTCTTTTTGGTAAACCTAGATTCAGATATAAATCTAGATCTCTAGATTCTAGATCTACTATCTAGCTAGCTAGAGACCAATTTTCAAATAGATCTACTTCAGATACTCTTGACTTGAGATACCGAAAGTGAGATAGATCTAGAGTACTAGATCTAGTATCATAGTAGAATATAGATCTATCTTAAATTAAGTTAAATCTTAATGAATTTATTCTTTTAAATTTTATCTTGTGGTGAAAAACTAGATCTAGATTTAGATCTATCTTCTATAAATTCTTCTTTGTTGACTATAAGTCACTATCACTATATATAGATCTAGACTCTAGATCTATATCTAGTATCTCAAAAAATGCGTGGTGGCAGACCAAGATATCGAGGAAGAGGACGAGGTTCTCAGCAACAAAATTTTCAACCACAGGCACAAACTGAATCGTTTCAAGATCCCAGTCCTCGAGCTAGTGGCAGAGGGGAAAATATGTCTCAATTTTCTCAAGAAACACAAGCTTCTTACGAGCGTTGGCAACCAGGTTATAAAAATTCAATTATTTCAAAAGATCTCTATTCTCGATCTATTTTTATGAATATGATTATAATTAATATTAAATCTAGATCTATATATCTCTACTACTAGACGCTAGTACTACATTAGAGTCATTAATATCATTAGATCTAGACTATTCTAGACCTAATGGATGGGTGGTCGAAAGGCTTTAAGTAAGACACTTAATAAAAAGTACATGCTTGAACTTGGCTTGGCTACCTACAAAGGGGGCCTTACGGTGGACACCTGACTAGAGCAGGGTTGTGTTTACTGAGTGCCTAAATGCAGCACGAAAAAACTTTCTCTCAGATACCACCCTCTCCCACCAGTCCACATATGAGATTGGACTTGATTGGACCATAGCGTTCTGAGCATGCCATAAAAAGTAGTGCTATATATTTAAAATGTTTATAAAAGGTTTTACATTTTTCGTATGTTCCTTCAGAGTTGAGTGACTAAGACTCTCTGTGAGTATAGTTCTTAGGCAGTAGATCTATCTATAGAGTATAGAGTCTAAACTGCACTCAATGACTAGATCTAATCCTTACTCTTCAGAATTGAAGACATTTCCATTCATTCAGACCTAGGTCAGTAAGTCAGTATATAATTTTATTGTATCTAGATCTAGAGCTATTAGAGCTACTAAATCAAGTTAATGACATAATAATATTTATACCTCTGTATCTAGATCTATTAGAGAGTACATGTAATGGACTTTATTCACAAATCGTAAACAAACAACATTTAGCCACGTGATAATATTGATAAAACAATGAAAAAAAACGTATCACGTGACAGCCTTTATGGATTACATATTTTGTATAGAAGAGATAGAGAACCATGTGGCTAAATGTTGATTGTTTACGATTGGTGAATGAGATCCATTTAATCTTTTTGTTTTACTTTCAGCTCTGACATTATTGACAGAAACTCAGAAAGCTGGATTTTTAACCATTTTTATTTTGTATGCCATAGATCTAAAAATATCTTACTTTTATGAACAGCTCAAAGTTTTCAAAAGTCAATAAAATTTCATATTGATCTTTGAAAATTATTTATTTGGCTGTTACAAATCATTAAAATATGCAGTACCTTCACAACCCTTTTCTATAAATATAGATTACTATATATCCTCAAATGTATGCTGTGTCTGAATATGTTTCGGGGTTAATGATAAAAAAACAAAACAATTAAGGCACAAGTCTAAGCCACAACTATTGCATGGTGTCACATCACATTGCCTTACCTGCCCTATGAAAACATGCATACCTAACTATTGGCTACATGAGAACCTTGTTGTTAGCATCATTAAACAACTGCAATGAAGTGGAATATGTATATATATCAGGACACTCAAAATTTAAGTGGCAAAAGATATTGTTGGTCACAAAAGAAAGCAACAGAAAATCAGCATCAACCTTTTGTGCTGGCAAGTCCTGTATCAAGTGCTCATAGTAACACAAAGAAACAGTATACCAATTTTATTTGTAATCATCCCACTCCTGATCAATCAATCAAATATTGTGTGAAGCATAATTGAAATGGCAAAAGAGATGAAAAGAAACACAAGGTCAAGTTAAAGTTGGTGTTAGTGGCATGTCAAAATCATTTTAGGAGTTTTTGGTTTCAGGCCTTTCAAAAATACACAAAAAAAGTGCAGCCTAGTTTTGAGAGTATCCATCCATCCATCCATCCTAGTGGCGTTACAGCCCATGGAGGGCTCTGGCCTGCTTCAACACATCCTTCCATTCAGATCTCTCCTGGGCCTTTCGTCTCCACGCCCTAACCCCAAGCTGTTGCAGATCTACCTCCACATCATCAATCCATCGCATTAGGAGTCTGCCTTTGGGTTGCCTGCTTTTTGGTTTGAATACAATTTTCGCTCCTCTGTTATCTGACTTTCTTTCAAGGTGACCTGTCGCTATTGGTGGGTCTTCATACTGAAGTGTTAAAGAAATATAGGTTTTGCTGTTAAAAAGATTTGATAGTATACAGTTATCAAATCAATCTTGATGCGGGAAAATGTCAATAGCCTGTTTTAACCTTTGTTTAACCCGATAGCGCCTGTTGTGGTAGGATGCGATTTTTACAAAATAAATGTCTAATGTGGTAGGATGTTATGGGAAGTTAGCAGCACTTTTTAAAAAACTTTTGTATAAAAAGCTCATCATATTTAGAGTTACCTCTCTTTGTTTAGGATGTAGAGGGTAGTTTTTCCAACTGATAATGGATAAGCCCTATTGGGTTAAAGGTGAGATATTTCAGAACACATTGCTACTTGATGCTAATGATTTCTGGTGATCATCATACATTTTATTTTATTGCTTTAGGTGACAACCATTGCTCTTACAGATGAAATGATTTATATATATTATAGCTTAGCTTCTATTTTTGCTTTAGGAAGCATTTTCTTTATTTAGGCTATATTTGTAAAGTTTTTTATGGCAATAGAAATCTACTTCCTTTGTACAATGATAATTTAGAATATAAGAGTTTTCCTAGGCGTGTGTATAACATAGATGTTTGTGTAGAAAGAAGAATATTGCCACGTTTATGCATTTAAGGTCATCAGACATCTGTTTCTTTTCCAATGGTAAATGAGTAGGGTGACATGCGGCCAGCACAATGACCAACCACCTTTACTTTCCCCAACTTAAGTCAGGTACTCATTAGAGTTGGGTGGACTCAAATGCACCATAAAAATCCAGGAATTCAAATTGTCTGTCTTCACCGAGATTCAAACCCAGGTTCAGAAGCCATGTGCTTAACCACTCAGCCACACCGCCAGATGACTTTAACATTGTCTGCCCTATAGATCAAATAATCAGAAAAGGGAACTATGTATTTAAAAAATGAAGCTAGATTGCTATTTTAATATTACTGTTACGATTTATGTCACAGAATGAGACAAGAGTTAATCTAAGAGTTGACCATACAATTGTAGTTTCTAAAGATTTCTACAGCATTAGCTTTCTGTTTATGGTTGGTGTGAATCAATTGAAGTTGTGCTGGCAACATTTGCCCCTGTGGACTTCAAACATAAACTTAGTTGTAATGGCAAATTTCGATTTAAACAATGACCTAAATAATCACATTATTTCCCACATATTATGTGACACTCTATTAATAGTGATTATTATTATTCTTTTAAATTTAAGCTACATTTTTGCATTTAATAACAGATTTTTTTTCTGAAACATTTAAAAAAAAAACCTATAGTTTGAGTGTGAGTGCAATAAGGCTTTCCAGGTTTCTAATGATGATAGACATTTTTCGTTTCATTTGTTTTGCTTATCTTGTGAAGACCTATAAGATGAAGTTACTTACAAATCCAGGTTTTACATTTGCTAAAATGAATTTTGAACAGTTTTCTCCATGCCATGTTCAATGTTTAATTTATTCAAATATGCTTATTAGATTTTAGTATGAACTATGCTCGATTGTTAAAGCATTGTGGGGGAAATGATAGTATGTATTGAGCTCAAGGATTTATTTGAAGAGTGGTCTTTGTCTAGACAGGATGATGTTGTCACTAGAGCTTGTAAATATTCCGAGAGTGTGACTTGCTGTGGACATTGTAGCCTTCCTTAGCCTGTTGATTCACTGCCCTGTCAGCTGCTGGTAAGATGAGTTTTTCATAACTCACATCCTCTTTATAACAATAAAAGCTGCAGATTGCATTGGCATCATGGCTGTCAACATATATAAAGGAGGCCTGCTTGGGAAGAACCAGTGAGTCTAGCCTTGCTTCTGCAGTTATTAAGAAATTCTCAGGCTATGCCTTTTTTCATGAATGTCACATTATTAACATAATATTGTTTTCCACACATCTCAATAAAAAAAAATTGTTTACAAGGAGATTAAATTAGTAATGCCTTACCTAAACACTGCGAATGACAGGGGATGTTACATTTGAACACTTCATGAAAAGGATAGCTTGGTATTTCTAACTGTTCCCTGGCTTGCCACTGGTTATACACAGCATGGCTCTAGTCTTTCCCAGCTGCAGTCTGCATACAACCTGTCACTGACAGCCACAGGATAACTCGCCATAGTCAAATTGTGTACATTGGAGAGGTAGCCAATTATATGTTAGCCATTGGAGCAAATATGTAATATATTTCATGCCTTATACATAGATGAGGGGAAAATACTAAATCTAGCAAGTACTATTGATCTGAGACTCCAGACTTCTAATGACATTTTCTGAATCATCTAAAAATATAATAAATTGCATTCTCGAACATCGTACATTTTCGCTTGATCTGTTTTTAAGGCAGTTTGGAATAGATTACATGTTAGACAATGGCCCATATTTGTGTTCTTATTTGCTCCATTTGACTAGGTTATCCCAAAACACATTAAGGTACTATATTATTACATTATAATAATTATTATGCCATTTTTGCTTATCATAACTTTCTGTAATTTTCATGTTTGAGTTTATTCTAATTAATTATTAATTACAAAATAAATCACAAAGATATTTTCTTGTTCTGAGAACTAAAAACATTTTTTTTTTATTTAGGAAAATTTTTGTTATTTATCTTATGCTTGCTAAATCCTTGTTTTTTCTTTTGGTGTCATTTTTTGAAATTGAACTTTTTAAATTTTTTTTTTTCAACTGTACTTCTTTGGGTTTTTATTTAACTACTGTTGTAACAGATCTTTAAAAACAACAACAACAAATGTTTAACTATGAATCTATTTCTGACTTATTTAAAAAAACAAAACCATGGTGTGTTTGTTTGTGGCGTTAAAGTAATTATGATGGTAATCTAAATTATTATTATTAATAATGTTTGTTTCAGGGCTAAAATCATTCTCAGGCTACATCTATTTGTGCTCCTACTGTTATCTTTCCTTTTCATTTCTTTAAGCCCACTTACATTGACAACAGTCATGGGTTTTGAGACAATAAAATGTTTTTTTGTTTTTTTTTTTACTCTTAAGATTTTTTTTGTTTTTCTTATCCTGCAGCCTCAGGTTCATCTTCTGCAAGTCATGTCGAGCCAATCCACTTTGTTCCTAGTCAAAGTGTAAGTGTTTTTTTTTTTTGCTTTTTATTTGACATTTTATTATGACTTACCCCCAAAAACGTTTTTTTCATAACGGGAATAAAATCAAGGTATTTGAACCTGAGTCGTGAATTGTGTAAACAAATGTCAATAAGTTAGAGAAAGGTAAAGGTTCTTGTTGTTTTATATAGTTCCCTATTGCTACCTTGCAAACAAAGGCAAGCACAATCTTAGGAGGGGACTTTATTTTGTAACATAGCTTACTTACAGAAGGAAAAACAAAACGACGTTTACAGGATTAAAATGCCGTCATTTATAATGACTTGGTTAGTTTGCACTTTTGAGGTCATTGGGTTCTTATAAACCTTGTGCTTAACCCATTTCATAGGATAGACTGATATCATTATACCATATACCTTATACTTCTTGTCTTTTTCTTTTCTCAAGTTTTAGTCCTATTTCTTTCATGACAGGTTTTCTTCTTCTTCTAGCCAGCTTTTTGCTGCTGAGCTCTTTTGCAGATTGTGCCAAGGAAAAATAGTTTTCTGTTTTCTTCAGTCGTTCAGCACTGAGAGGTTTTATAAGATGGCACTTCTTCCTAGACTTTAAAAAAATTCAAGTTGAAAAACTTAGCTATTAAGTTTAGATGAAACAATCTTTATGACCTTGTTTTAATGTATACTTGTGTGAGGTTTTATAAGATGGCACTTCTTCCTAGACTTTAAAAAAATTCAAGTTGAAAAACTTAGCTATTAAGTTTAGATGAAACAATCTTTATGACTTTGTTTTAATGTATACATGTGTGAGGTTTTATAAGATGGCACTTCTTCCTAGACTTTTAAAAAATTCAAGTTGAAAAACTTAGCTATTAAGTTTAGATGAAACAATCTTTATGACTTTGTTTTAATGTATACATGTGTGAGGTTTTATAAGATGGCACTTCTTCCTAGACTTTAAAAAAATTCAAGTTGAAAAACTTAGCTATTAAGTTTAGATGAAACAATCTTTATGACTTTGTTTTAATGTATACATGTGTGATTACGAGGTATCTGAAAGCCAGCAATTGTACAGCATAAGAGGTAAATAATTGCAATCATCCACAGCCACTGCTGTGACTCCTGAAACACAGAAGGACAGGGTTTAAACTCAGTTTTTCACAAATTATTTTCTTTGGGTTTTTCATAGTGCAGTTACACATTATTTATTTAATACTGTCTGCTTTTTTTCAGCCGCAGCAAAAGTATGAGTGCATTCATAGCGATGAGGAATATAGTAACTCTGGTCAGAACCCTGGTGGAAATGTGAGTTGTTACCTTTATATTTATAACTTATTAACTCTTTCTCTCCTAATCGACGATGTCATCGTTGCTTTGACCCCATGAAACTAAATTGATTTTTTTAATTTATAAACTTTAATTTGTGTTGTGTAAAAAGAGCATTCATTCTATAGTTTGATACCAAGCATAACATTTTCTAATAACAAACAAAAAGTTATTGAAGTTTAATCAGAACAGAATAGTGAAATACAAATGAGCAAAATGAATATTACTATCGGAATGAGGAAAATAATTACGGAGAGAACGAGTTAATTGCTGTTTTTTTCAAATTAGCACATGAAAGTGTCTAAAAAGAGAATAGCATGTTTAATAATGTCATTAAATTAGTATTATTTTTACACTTACTCAATCAGCTGTTTGCACTCAAGACAGCAATGTTGGATGTAAATAAAAAATGGTAATTGCATATTGTATAGTATGTTAAAAAGAAAGTTAAAAAGAAAGTATAGATTCACAAATCTAAGTAGAAATCCATTTGGTAAGATTTATGCTTTTTTCTTGGAATCTTTACTGATAAACTTGTGGATTACAATCATTGAATTAATACAAATTAAAATAACAAATGGAGTTAAGTGTTTTTAACACAGTCAAATGTAAGCTTTACATGTCCAAGGGAAGGTTCTGTACTATGAAACTTGATAGCCTTCTAGTACATCCAATGCAGGACCTGTAAAAATCGATTTCCCAACCTAACATTGAAGGAGGCTCTACTTGTATAGCCTTCCTGAGAATGGCTAGGTTTTTAACAGTTTCTTTTTTACATGTAGACAGAGAGAAAGAGACAAATAAACATTGGCTACTGTATGTATATGTTGTCTCAACTGTGTTTAAAGGAGAGATTGTTTATATTGTCTTCACAATCATATGACATACACAGATTCAGAGGTGCCTTAAGTTTGTACTACCCATTGCTAGGAAATGGTGAAGCCACTTAGCTCTGAATAATTTTCTTTTGAGTTTAAAGCCTTCAAACTCAGTTGAACAAAACATATAATTCAAAATATAATTCACAATGATAACATGAACAGAATAGTTGAATTAAAACTCATTAAAGATACAAGCGATTTAGTAGTAATCCATCCAGTTGAGAAATAGCACGCTAAATAATCCAATGGAACAATGTCTGATGACTAGAGACTGGCCTGAACAAAGACTGACTTATCACTGATTGACTGTGATAGGTAGCTTCTCTTTTAAATAGCTGCGTATATCAATCTTTCTGGATCCTTGGCATCTTTGATAGTACATTGTCCTAGCTTCTACCTTGACTGAACTTCATGTTTATGCAAATCAGTTGTCATCTAGCAAAATCTGCATAATTTTCTCCTGAACACTTAATGTGACCTAATAAAATTTGCTACTGCTGGTCAGCTGTATTGTGTGCTGACACTTTACACACACATTATTATTATTATTATTATTGCTTTTATATAGCGCTACTTTAATGCTTATAGCATGCTCAGAGCGCTTTTGGTAAATCTCATTTGTGGACCAGTGGGGGGGAGGGGGTATCTAGGAGTTGGTTTTCCGTGCTGCCTTTAGGCGCTCAGTAAACACAACTCTGCCCGAGTCAGGTGTCGAACCTCGAGCCCCCTTCTAGATAGCCAAGTCAAGCGCACTTGACCTCTCGACCAGGCTTCCCACACATGTGGCATGGGCATAGGATTTTTAAATAACAGAAACTATTACAGCAGTGGCACAACATTTAAATTTTGTATTTCCCTTATCTTTATGTACATCATTTGACCATTATTTAATTAATTCAGAAATGATGTTTGTTTATGAAAAAAAAACTTTGCATATTTAATTTTTAAAACAAAACAGTTTGCTTTCTGAAGAAGGGAAGTAGCTGTTGCATTGATTTGTTTTTAGCACAGTCCTGGCGATGGAGAAATAATTTATTCTTTAAACAGACAGACAAAATGCACAAATCAGATAGAGGCTTTTCCTCTTTCTGTGCTCCTAAAATAAAACTTAAAAAAAAAAATGGGGTAGGACACGTTAAAAAAATTTAACATCTTTTACATTCTGCAAGTTGGTAAGGATTTAGCAAGTGGGGATCTGAGGTTTTAATCTTGTGTTTAGAAAGTAGAGACAGTGCTGCAATAGACAACAGGTGTATTTAGTTTTTAGTTTTATCAGATCAAACACCGAATAATACATTTTAATATAACTTTTTTTTTCATTGTTTTAAGCAATATCCAGTATTGGATGTGTCAGAAGGTGTGTGGCAGACTGTGGTCTCAGAGAAAGATAGTCAGCTCAATGATGTCTCCAAACAGGAAGTGGAGAGTACCGAGCCGAAATTGGAACTGTCTCAAAAAATAGAAGGTGGAGAGAGGATAGTAACATCCAGACATCCGTGTATGATGCTGAATGAAAAAGAGTGAGTAATGATTTTGAAATTTATACCGAAATTTAAGAATAAACTTTGCAGGAATTTTTTTTTCTCTATTCAGCTTTTTCTAGAGCACCACTCAGTAAAATAAGGTACACAAGTTTTTAAAATATTAGAACAGCATAAATATTTTTTTTAAATATCACAGCAATAGATTAAATAAAAAAACGAAACATTATATACAATAAAAAAACATAAAAAAAAAATATATATATATATATATATATTATAGCTTTTATATAGCTCTACTTTCATGCTTACAGCATGCTCAGATTGCTATGGTCCAATCTTATTTGTGGGTTGGTGGGCAGGGGGTATCTTGGAAAGGTTTTCTGTGCTGCATTTAGGCGCTAAGTAAACACAACTCTCCTCAAGTCGAATGTCGAACCTTGAGCCCCCTTCATAGGTAGCCAAGTACAAGCATACTTAACCTCTCGACCACGCTTCCCACATAAAGTAATCACATATTGATTTCAATAACAAAAAGAGCCTTTGTCGTGCTTGAAAATGGATACAATGGCCATGATGAAAGTGTAGACTTTTGTCTTAAAAAGTAGACATATTATGTGCCTGACTTATTCATTTTTATAACAAGGAAAAAAAATGCTGTTTTAAAAATTCAAGTCCATCTTTAATGTGCTTGATAATGTTCAAAGACAAGCATTAGCTTTTCTTTTTAATTTTATTAAACATTATTTAAACTTTTACATTGTTAGCCTTGCTGGAAATAGGTAGCATTTTATGAACGTATAGAGTTAGCTGACATTCGACGGTTCCTTTCATTGCTATTAAACTTGTTAGACATTCAGTATCAGCGCCAACTAACTTCTATTAAGTTTTCAGCTTTTCGCCGGTGTTATTAGATCTCATATTACGTTGATTGTTACGTCCATTTGATTTATTTGCATTAGTCTGTAGACACCAAGGAAGCCCATAACAGATATTAAAAAAAGCCCATTCATTTCGGAATTCTTAAGCTAGTTGGCAATTAAGAAAGCATTAATAACAAAGTGAATGCCAATGACAAGGTTGGACTGTGTATTAGAAATGTTTAGATGCTTCATTTAAATTAAAAACCTGTATTGGTATGGCTTTACAGGAAACATTCAGTTGATTACGAGCTAGTTGATGAGGAAGCCCCCAATCAACAGTATGTCATGGTTTGTAAGGTTCAAGGAATGAGTTTCAAGGGGCTAGGCAAGAGTAAGAAGGTAGCTAGAGCTAGAGCAGCTGAGTTGGCATTGGTTGAACTCTACAACATAATATATGATCCAGGTAAGTGGAAATTGTACTAACTTTGCTACCATGAAAGGGAAGGATCACCCCCACAGTGTATAGGCTGTGGCTTTACACAGTAGAACATTTTGTGTACAAAAAATTTCAGTACTCTCCAAGCCTCAAAAATCTTGCAGAATAGTAGAAGAAGAATCTCCATATTTGTTTCGTCCTGTCTTCCAAATTTGGGATGTTCCTTGAGAGTTGAAGATTATTACAACCTAGATCAAACCTCATTGATTACATCCTAGCTCAAACCTCATTGATTACATCCTAGCTCAAACCTCATAGATTACATCCTAGCTCAAACCTCAAAGATTACATCCTAGCTCAAACCTCAAAGATTACATCCTAGCTCAAACCTCCTCCAGGATGGTGGGGGGATGGCTGCTGACATGGCTAGAATCCAGAACCGCCAAAATGGCAGTCCAGAGCGCATACCACATTACCAGACAGACATCCATAGTAAAATTAGCTCGGTAATAAGCATTAATTAATTATATAGTTATCCAAAAGATACATCATGACCTAGATAAAGCATAACCATGTAGTCTGGGTAAACCAGTGTTTTTTCAAGGTATCATATATCACAACTTTGGTGGAACTGTCTTGTATTTTTTTATTTTGTGAATTTTTTTGTGTATTTTTTTTTTTTTTAATTTTGTGAATTTTTTTTAATAGCATGCTTATCTTGTGGGAGTAGTATCATGATTTGTTTCTAATGAGCTTGATCTATCATTTCGAAATTAGCAGTATCTTATAATTGTCATTTGTGACCCTTATTGACTAGTTGAAGACTGGCAATTGGATTTTGCTTGCCCTTTACGCTTGATAAATGTTTAGTACTGATTTAGAAAATCTATCATGAAGTAGTAATATGTACATTAAGAGCAATATTTATTTGAGAAAAACTGTCAGATCTAACTAGCTTTTAAATAAAACTCTACATTCTACTGAAAGGCTTTATAGATCAAACATGAATTTCATAATTCCACATTTGATTATGAAATTGATTATTTGAGAAATAAGTTTTAATTCTTCATATATATGTGACTATGTTGTTGTACATACCAGCAAAAATCAGTTCATTGTTGGGAAGATCAACTTTGAATTGGACAATTTAAAAATAGATGTACATTTAAATAGAGGGTTAAACTATGTTCTTTTATGCTGACATTAAAATAATATTTTGAAGACATTAACTCATATATAAATATATTGTAAGCGCTATAGATTTAAGATATATTTTTATATTAATGTATTTTATGATTCATTAAATATAAATTTGACACAATGGGGAGTTTGTGTTGTTATACAAACTCATAAGCTGCAGGTGCACTCACACATTGTTACACACAAGCCTAAATTACATTTTTTTTGGAAGATAATGTGGATTAGATAAAACTTTTGTATTAGACTTGTGTATTTAGGCCTTTTCTTGTGACTGGGGAGTATTTAGGCCTTGTCGTGTGACTGGGGAGTATTTAGGCCTTGTCATGTGTCTGGGGTGTATTTAGGCCCTTTCTTGTGACTGGGGAGTATTTAGGCCTTTTCTTGTGACTGGGGAGTATTTAGGCCTTGTCGTGTGACTGGGGAGTATTTAGGCCTTGTCATGTGACTGGGGAGTATTAAGGCCTTGTCTTGTGACTGGGAACTGCTTGCCTATTTATGAGACTTTTGTTATTTGACAGTTATTCCAGTTAATTTAATAGCAGTGCCTAAATGTAGATTAGCCATCAGAAGTTTGTAATATTAGGCAAACATATTATTCCTAAGAATGTCTTCCACCATCTGATGTTTCACTAATAATGTTCAAATACACCAGCCTCTCTCGCTACTTCTTTGGCACATGACATGCAAAAGTGAATACTGCTACAAACACGCCCTCCTTATCCTTAGCAATCTTTTAGCTGCCTCCCCGTCTGATGACAACAAAACAGGATTTACCTTGTGTCAGTCATTCTTTGTTTGTACACATGTTTGTTTTTTCACATGACTTTCTTGTGGGATTAACATCCACTGCAAACAGAAATTGTTTATTGATTTTACCACTGGAGTCAGAATTACGTGTTTTTTTTTCTGTCTCTTTATGTTCGTCCTCCTCCTCCTCCTCCCCGTCGTCGTCTTCCTCTTTTTTTTTTTTAAACTCTCCCGGTCTCCTTGCTTTCTCCTCTAGTAACATCCACTTCTGCGTGTCCAGTGTTCTGTAACAGGTCGTCCTTTCAGTTCCAGCGAGTGACAAGTCACTTGAAAAATCTCATCACTGGGGCTGAAAATAGATTGGCTTGCAGGAGACGCTGAGGTGTGTGTGTGTGTGTGTTGGCCAGTCGGTCACGCGCGTAATCACCCTTTAAGAATCTCCTGATCGCTGGACGGCAATAACGCAGTGTTGAGAAATTAAAGAAATTAAGCTGGGGCTAAATTTGTGAGGATTTACCTCTGAGCCCCCTCCCCCCCCCCTTTTTTTTTTTTATAAATGGAGAGAACTGTAGCGAATTTGCCTACCCTTTATTATGATGAACCGTTGGGGCACCACACGTGATCTGTCGATTGTCTTTCTTTGTTCCGTATTTTGCCTTAAATAGGCTGTTTATTCGTATGTTGTCTTCCCATCACTTTCTCTTCCTCTTCTTCTTTTCCTGGTACTGTTCCCTGAAGGAAGGTCTTTGCGAGCCCTGAGGACCTTGTAATATGGCCATAAAGTTTTGGTTTGCGTTTTTTTTTTTGTTAACAGTGGTTAACAGTCAGTTTTTGAAGGGTTTGCAGGACGTCGTGAGGCCCAATCGCCGTTGTGATCCTGTTTCTTATCTTCTCATTTGTGATGCGGTCTTTGTAGGTGATACCTAGGATCCTTCTGTAGCATTTCAGTTCCATTGCTAGCGAGTTCTGACTTGATAAACAAGTTTACATGGTGAACACGACAGTATTTCTGAGCTTATGGCGCGAGGGTTTATGAATATTTGCAAACGTTTGAGGCACAGCAAGACTCTTTCTGGAAGCTTGCATGCAATGTTAATGATCGTAGCTGTCGCGAGAGTGTGTGCGTGCTGTTTTAAGTGCGTGTGAGCACGCTCTACTCAGCACCCAATTTACAATTCATATCATGTTATATTCCGTCGACCTTGGGCGCACACTTTGAGGGGGGAGGGGGTAGAGACGACTTTCTGGACTCCTTAGGAATAACTTTGTTATTGAATGTTTTTAAGCTATGGGCAGCTTGAAATGTTTATATTACCAAGTTTCTATCATTTTGAACGAACTCAACTATTTTGGTTGGATTTCTTTCCATTGCTAAGATTTTCGAGAAAGCTCAGCCTCCCCCCCCCCCCTTTTTTTCCTCGGGATCTCCCATGAATTTTATCTTCAAAGCAGAAAAAATCGTTCACCCTTGTGGATCCTCCCATGGGAATGGAGTTAGTACTCAATGTCTCATACAGTGAGGCCAACATAAGTAGAACATTGGATGGCTTCCTGGTCGTGCGGTTTGCGCGCTGGACTGTCGTTTGGATTTATCGAAGGTTCCAGATTAAACCCTGACCGCTCCCAAACAAATATTGGCCCTACAAACAAATTGAATATGTTGATTATTGTCGAGTCCAACCTCCCCACCTCCCTTCCCCAGGATCGCACATGAATTTTAATTTCAAAGCATAAAAATCGCCCACCCTTGTGGATCCGCCCATGGTAATGGAGTCTCATACAGTGGGGCCAACATAAATAGGACATTGGTCCTACAAACAAATTGTACATGTTGATTATTGTCGAGTCCAACCTCCCCACCTCCCTTCCTCAGGATCGCCCATGAATTTTAATTTCAAAGCATAAAAATCGCCCACCTTTCTGGATCCGCCCATGGGTATGGAGTCTCATACAGTGGGTCCAACATTGGTCCTACAAACAAATTGTACATGTTGATTATTGTCGAGTCCAACCTTTAAAAAAAAAAAAACTCATTTGAAATGTTTCAAGACTGACATCTCGTTGAATAGCTCATTAACTCCAAGCAAATCTTCAGAGCTAACTTCATCCAGCTAGGATGACGTCACACTCCATTGCGCGGCTCATCATGTGGTATGACAGCTTCTTGTTATTGATCGTTTTTCATTGGTCACTGCTGCTCCCTACGGCTAGGAACTACTTTTTTTTTTGTTTTCCTCCGCCCGTTCTTCTCTTAGCTACAAGACTTATCGAGATCGAGATCTAGCTTATCATCCCTAATGCGAAACTTTCTTTTAACTCTTAGATAGCCATGCGCTTGGAAGAGAAACGGCAAATTAAATCCCTACGCGCTGCATGTGTTAGCCGAAAGAGTTGATTGAAATTTATGTTTTCAGAGTGATCCAAAATATCTGATGATCAAATCTAAGTCGCTTGAACTCTGCGTTCAGTACACATACCTTTTGTAATTCGATCGGTGTGGCAACATTAGCTCCATAGTCAGAGATGTTGCCCACATGTTTTTTTTGTTTTTTTCAACATGTTTTTGTGATAATAAAGATAATCAGGGCATTTACAGCATGCACACCATTAAACAGCTTTATGTTCCACGGAGGATTACAAAATACTTTCGGCTGGTGTAGTTCATTTTTTTCAACATCACTGCTTGCTACCAGATAATCTTGGTCAATTCTTAAACAATTTTTTTTATGTAACCAGGAATTCGTTCCTAGACCGTCGAATAAAGTACAGAATAGCTTGATTTAATTTGACATGCTCACGTGAGTCAAATCTCTCTGTCTCTCTCTTCTTCTTCTAGATCTATTCTATCTTCTTGTAGTTCATTCTTTCCTTGTTATAGAGATCTCTTGGTTTATTCCTGGCCCACATAACGATTGGTTCGCTTGTTTTTTGAGCGCTGATGATGAAGTGCCCTTTCACTAGTTGCTGGGGGGGGGGGGGGGCCTCTCCTCGCTCTTGGTTTCTCTGCTCAACGCCGTGTTGGGATTGAGCGAGTGACCCGGCTAGAAGGCGACCAGAACTGATTCGAGTGGATTACCAAAGCGCACGTGACGAGTATGTGAGTAGCCCCGCCGCTGTATCTTGCTTCTAAACATCTACATGATGTGTTTACATATGTGCCATTAACTATCTGGCCAGATGTTTTATTCTAGATCTACACATCAGTGCCTATCGCGGTACATGTTATCTTATTAGGCATCAAGTGTTCACTTATTGAATTCATTCTTCGGCATATGAAATATTAAAAAAAAAAACACACACACAAAAACTCGCTATAATGACATTGAGCTGGGTTGATAAGATTGTTACAAATCGTATCTGACAGATGTGAAATCTCTGCATTCTGACTGGACTGGCTCTCTTCACAGCTACGGGGCAT
The DNA here is from genome assembly GCF_947242115.1 of Biomphalaria glabrata. NCBI lineage: Eukaryota > Metazoa > Mollusca > Gastropoda > Planorbidae > Biomphalaria > Biomphalaria glabrata. The sequence goes on along the minus strand of NC_074721.1, from coordinate 4,093,291 downwards.
AACGAGGTTATACTTTACATATTGGGTCGCCGTTTGGAGACAATGACCAAGTATTGCTGACCAAGCGATGATATAAACTACGTTTAAAATCGCAGGCAATTCTGATGTACAGGTTTCACTACTGGGGTCAAACTTTCAGAAACATTTTTTTTTCGAAGTCACCTCCCCTCCTTCCTGTATACGACCACATCGGTCGAGTACAATTTCTTTCCCTTGTTTGATAGCAAACAAAATAATTAATTACCAATAGTTAATAAACGTATTAGGACGAAATCTTCTTTTTTTTTAAAGTAACTTCTATATTTTATAAGATAAGAAGATAATAGGTTATTTTTTTTTATTATTGATTCTTGTGTTGTCAGGTCAAAGATAATTGTGTTAAGTTTCAGCTTGATCCGAGATTGGTTGTGGGAGAAATAACGTGTACACACTTTTGACCAGACAGACAGACAAAGTTGATATTAGCGTTGTAAAAAAAATACTTAACAAAGAAACAACGCGAAATGGTATCAATTATTTTGAACCAATCATTACTTCACAATTGTGTAAGTTACTCTCCTGGTCATGTGACTTGTACGCGTCTGCTATCTTGTCTGCTATGTTCAATGTGTGAGTCCCATTCGCGGGGGGGGGGGGTCACTTTTCAATCTTTGCCACATCTTTTATTATTGCGAGACTTATCTCCCGTTAGCGTTGTACATTTTTCATATAAAACAAAATAGATGAATTAATTTTTTGACTTCTTCTTCGTTCTTATTTTTTTTTTGTCGGAGCGTACAGATGATTAGACCTATATATGAGATGAACTGCGCAGTGGTTTCCAAATCAGGTAGCTCTCCATATAGTTTTCTTTCTATTGGGGTGTTTTGGGGCCAGTATCTTGTACGGGCTTCTTGGTAAAGAGAGCAGTTTTGGAGGACATGATCAGCATTCTCTGGTGACACTTCACATGGGCAAATTTCACTGGTTCCAATTTTGAGCTTCCGGTTAATGTGTTGTCTCATTCTGTTATGTCCGGTCATAAGTCGAAAGATTAGACGTTGATCTTGTCGTCGGGTTAGCTTATAAATAGGCACCATCTTTCTTGTGATTCGGATGAGAGCTTGTCCATTTCTTATTTATTTTATTTACTATTAGTTTCTTCATTTCTTCTGGATGTTTGACTGTGTCACGTGTTGTGCAAAGGTCCCAGCTTGATCCGAGAATTGGAAGTTGGAGAAATAACTTGTCAAAGATTTGGTCGGGACGAACAGACGGAGTGAGTGGATATAAGCTTGGTAACAGAAGCGAAGCTAAAATCCGATATTTAAAATGGAAGGTAGTGAAAATCGGAGAGATTTATCAAAAAGTTTAACTTGTAATGGAACGAGACGAACTACTGGGCTATAATGTTTTATTTCTCTAGAGAGCTCCCCTCCACGCGCTGTAGATCGAACACTTGATCTGCTTCGTTTCACCAACCCCCATCTTAAATAAAAACTAGTTACAATATGGATTTAAAATAAAAAGCTTAATTAGAAATAGATTTTTATAAAGCTAGGTAAGATTGAGAGTTTGAAAACCAAAAAGTTTGGTTTATGAAATAAATCCTCACGTCTGTCAATTATTATGATATCATTAGGTTTATACTAATTTTTTTTATCTAACTACTTGGTTTTAAAAACAGGAAAAAGATCTTAAAAAAATACTTTTAAAAAATACAAAGCTTATATTAAGTGTTTTTGTATGTATTAGTGTGGGTTAGTCATGTAATTATGAGTATGATTGACCTTGACAAAACTGAGGGATTAGAAATATTTTTACCAATTGATGTAGTTTAGCTTTTAGCTTTCTCAATGCGCTGTGATCCTATCACTTGTCTGGACCAGTTTTGAAAGGGGTAGGCAAGAAAGGGCATCTTGGTGTGAATGTTTACATGATCCTTTTTTTTATGCATAAAAATATAAAATGTTCACTCACAGATCAAAAATCCTAACGGGGACTAATTCAACTTATACCACCACATCTTTCTAGTACGATTTCTTTCCCTTGTTCAAGATGCCAAACAAAGTAATTAATTACCAATAGTTAATTAAAAATAATTAATTACCAGTAGTTCATTTACTAATTGGTTAATTTTTGTAATCGATTCGTGTCAGGTAAAAGAAATAACTGTGCACAATTTCAGCTTAATCCTAAAAAAGTTAACAAAATTAATTAGCCTACAGTTTTGCATAAGTTTTGTACAAAATCGGGGTCATGTTGTCTGTAATTAGATATGTATTGCCTCTATGACTTGTGTGTTTTATTCCATTAAAAAAATATTTAAGTGATATGTGTGTTTGTGCTCGTGTGTCTAGAGGGAAGTGACGTAGGACGTAATCATCTTCTTTTTTGAAGTAACGTCTGTATTATATAAGATAAGTGAAATTCCTAACAAACATAAAGCTACATATCTTCTTCCAGAGGACGTGGTGGCCCAACAGTTCAGCCCCTGGATTCCTCTCCGAAAGATTTTAATCTTTGTAAAGTTTGGGATTTAGAGCTTCGGGATTATTAGTTTTACGAACCCTCCCAATTCCTATAAGTGACTTGAATGACATGAGTTGGAAAAAGTTGGTCTTTGTGTCAGCCATACTGCACCCTCGTCAACTGCCAGCCGTTGAAAAGATTTCTCCCTATAGTCGGAAATGTCTCAAAGGGGAAGTTTACTTTTACCGGTCATCCATAAATGTAAAAAGGTTACTGTAACACCTGCCTTCGGCAACACGGCGTCAAAGTTACTTTGTACAGACTGTAAAGCAGAATGTATTAATATTTCAGCATGTTGCTAAGCAATATCGGAGAGTATGCAAATGTCACAAACGTGTGTGTTCTGTTTGCATATAGTCCGTGTGCTTGCAAGTATCGCTTTAAGTCCGTGTGCTTGCAAGTATCGCTTTAAGTCCGTGTGCTTGCAAGTATCGCTTTAAGTCCGTGTGCTTGCAAGTATCGCTTTAAGTCCTTTTGCTTGCAAGTATCGCTTTAAGTCCGTGTGCTTGCAAGTATCGCTTTAAGTCCTTTTGCTTGCAAGTATCGCTTTAAGTCCGTGTGCTTGCAAGTATCGCTTTAAGTCCGTGTGCTTGCAAGTATCGCTTTAAGTCCTTTTGCTTGCAAGTATCGCTTTAAGTCCGTGTGCTTGCAAGTATCGCTTTAAGTCCGTGTGCTTGCAAGTATCGCTTTAAGTCCGTGTGCTTGCAAGTATCGCTTTAAGTCCGTGTGCTTGCAAGTATCGCTTTAAGTCCGTGTCCTTGCAACTGAATCGGTTTGAGTTAGAGCATGTCAGGTTTGTTATTCATTAATGTACTCTAGTTGGAGTCATTCTCAACTTCAACGGCTATATTCATGTTGTGTTTAAATTGAAAAAAAAATCTCATGCAGCTGGCTGCTACACTGCGAGTCAGAGCTTAGTAAGTACCGGTCGATTAATTGGTTCAGTGACTGTTTAGTTGGTTGCCTTTTGGCTAGCTTCTACCTCTTATTTTCAGTGATCTCTTATTTATACTATAAATACACTTCAAGAAAATTGATTTTCCTCTTTCTATTTTTTCCCCCTCTTTCCTTGGGTTGGGTTCATCCTGGTTCAGTGAAAGCGCGATAAACTGCTGAATAATTGAAGTGTTCGGCTTGTAGACACCTTGAGGCCAGAGTTGAGGTTTACTGATGGCCTTAGCGGCACACTTTCTATTTCATAGTGGGGTGGGGGTGGGGTGGAAAGAGAGACGGCGAAATTTCATCAATTATTAGCCGATCTGTCTCTGGGAGCTCAATGTCTTTGCGTGTTGCCTACAACTTAAAGATAATCCTGGATGGCCTGGCTGTTCAAGCTTAACGCCACACAGAGCGGGAGACTTTAGCCGCTGGGGAAAAGTAGTCCGTGTCATGCATTCATGGCGCTCACGGGGACCCGGCTCTTCGTCCAGAGTTATTGCGAGCTCTCAATTCTTTTACATCCTTCTTTTTTTTTTTTATGTATTTGTTTTTACCCATCTCTTACACATTCTCTCTCTCTCTCTCTCTCTTTCTCTCTTTCTCCGCTCTTTCATCTCTCATACTGCTCTCTTTAATTATTTTTTTTTAAAATTATATAGTTCTATTCCAACTTAACAAGGTTCTTTATTCTACACTTTGTTCTTTCTCTCTCTCTCTCTCTCTCTCTCTCTCTCACACACACACATACATAATCACATCCACACTCTAATGCCCTTCCTTTTTTCTGTTTTTTTTTTAAATTTATTTTATAGTTCTCTTTCTATCCCTGATCCGTCATGTTTCTTTTTTCTTATCTCTCTCTCTCTCTCTCTCTCTTTTCTTTTCATCTTTCCCTGGCTTTTCCCCTGTCCATTCCTTTGGTAATGAGATCTGTAGAGTCTAATTGCGGTCTTAATTTGTCCATTCGCTTTCTTTGTCATATCTCTGTTTCTTCTTGTTCTGTTTGGCTCGCACACACAAACAAACTTCTGGATCGATAGTGAGCTCAAGATTTAGAACTAAGAATCCTTATGATCAATTGTTAATGTGCTTTGTGAATGTATTGTTACTAGTCAGCAGTACATCTCACAGTAACGTCTAGCTTTAGGGACATTTGAACCGTTCAGCAGTACATCTCACAGTAACGTCTAGCTGTAGGGGCATTTGAACCATTCAGCAGTACATCTCACAGTAACGTCTAGCTTTAGGGACATTTGAACCATTCAGCAGTACATCTCACAGTAACGTCTAGCTTTAGGGACATTTAAACCGTTCAGCAGTACATCTCACAGTAACGTCTAGCTTTAGGGACATTTGAACCATTCAGCAGTACATCTCACAGTAACGTCTAGCTTTAGGGACATTTGAACCATTCAGCAGTACATCTCGCAGTAACCTCCAGCTTTAGGGACATTTGAACCGTTCAGCAGTACATCTCGCAGTAACGTCCAGCTTTAGGGACATTTGAACCGTTCAGCAGTACATCTCGCAGTAACATCTAGCTTTAGGGACATTTGAACCATTCAGCAGTACATCTCGCAGTAACCTCCAGCTTTAGGGACATTTGAACCGTTCAGCAGTACATCTCGCAGTAACGTCCAGCTTTAGGGACATTTGAACCGTTCAGCAGTACATCTCACAGTAACGTCTAGCTTTGGGGACATTTGAACCATTCAGCAGTACATCTCGCAGTAACCTCCAGCTTTAGGGACATTTGAACCGTTCAGCAGTACATCTCACAGTAACGTCTAGCTTTAGGGACATTTGAACCATTCAGCAGTACATCTCGCAGTAACGTCTAGCTTTAGGGACATTTGAAACATTCAGCAGTACATCTCGCAGTAACGTCTAGCTTTAGGGACATTTGAACCATTCAGCAGTACATCTCACAGTAACGTCTAGCTTTAGGGACATTTGAACAGAAGTGTGCTTGAGAAAAGGGCGTACACCAAAAGTAACTTGTACACCCTAACGTTATGTTTTTCTTTTAATTTGTGGCGCCGCCTTTGGTAAAAGTAATACAATTCTTTTCAGGACTTTCGATCTCTAGGACAGAGTATGTAAAGGTCGTCTGTTTCTGTTGTGGTCAACGAGGGTGTCAAGTAGCCAGCACATTGACCAACCGCCTTTACTTTCCCCAACTAGGGCCGCCTCTGATCGTGCTATTGGTTTGTCTTCCCGCGTGCGTGCTTTCCATTCTAACAGAAACTCTTTATGTTGATGTGTACGCTATTCGCAAGTCATTCTCTGGGTTAGGGTGGTTAGGGTTAATTTAACGATTTGCTTTTTATATAAGTTTTTATAAGCGTAACTCAAAAGCAATGATTCAAAACACTGTTTGTTATCTCCACTGAAAGACCTTTAACTAGATTTCATTCGTCCCTCTTTGACTTTGATCTAGATCTGCTGCCTAGTCGGTGCAAGCTAGCATCCTGTTCTGAAGTTGACTCATGCTTGAAGATAACTTAGACATCTCAACAAATTACTCGTCCTTTTTTGGCCAAGATCATGCTAATGTATCTTCAAGTAATTACATCTGTCATATTTTTTTTTTAGTCTGAAAAGCTTGTGTTTACGGGTTATTATAGCGGGATACTCTGTAACATGATCCTCTAAACTATCTTTGGAAGAGGAACATGATGTCACGTATCAGTAAACATTTTGTATAATAAAGTTTAGACACTGAAATGCAGGTACACACGGCAATGCGCTAATTTTTAAAATGTGTTTGTAAAAACCAAAGTTTATGTCATCATTACATTTCAATTGCAAGTAGGGGATGTTTTAATAAATTTCAGATGTACAGATATGTACAGATATAAGTGTTATACCTAGATCTAAGTATAATTTTTTTTTTTTTTTTACATTTATATTTTTTTATTTAAGTTCGCATTGTGTTTTAACTTTATAAAATTTCTTTTGCACCATGTGCATAGCGGGCAGAGATCCCATTTATGGCCGGATTCTATTTTGACAAGAGTTGTCTTTTCCTATTTTACTCTGTTGAGTTGTCTGTTCATTGTTCCCCGAGTTGCCTATTTGTATTTCTTTTCACTGCCTTGTCTCTACGTGTCGAGCGCCAGCCCTACGACGGCACATAACTACAGATCTAATTAAGAAAGAAAAACGTTATGGAGACAGATGGAAAATCAATGCCAAGGCCCGTCCATAATATTTGTTCTGGACATTCTCATTAAGACCAAAAAATGAATGCTGGTTTATGTGCCGAGAGACAGGACAGTAGTCCGTGAAAGCTGTGTCACGATTTTTTCTCTCTGACTTGATTTCCTCGGGCTGTGAATAAAGAAATGGTTTTTGTCTGTTGACAACGAGTGGTGTCTTGACCGAATTAATAGGTGTTGCTGGAAGTGGTTTTAAAGGTGTTTGGTTTGTTCTTGCATCTGTGCACTGATTTACAGCTGCTTCTGGTCTTGCATGTATCAGTGCATTGATTTACATCTGCCTCTAGTCTTGCATGTATCAGTGCACTGATTTACACCTGCTTCTGGTCTAGCATGTTTCAGTGAATTGATTTACACCTGCCTTTAGCCTTGCATGTATCAGTGCACTGATTTACACCTGCTTCTGGTCTAGCATGTTTCAGTGCACTGATTTACTACTGCTTCTAGTTATGCATGCATCAGTGCACTGATCTACACCTGCTAGAGACCCTGGCATGCGCCATTTCATGCTATTGTGTGTGTGTGTGTGTGTGTGTGTGTGTGAGTCAGGCTTATTAAACATGTATACATTTGTTTTAAGAATACATTGACAAATCAAGATCAAAATGTCTTCCGCTAGGGTTATGTTAAGTTAAAAGTTCATGTTTAAGGATTTACTCATTTGAGACCAAAAAAAAATGTAGATTCCTGTTAATGTCCCTACAACTAGGGATTGAGAAATGCTGCAAACAGAAAACAAAGGAAACCCTAACTACGAGATTTGTTTTTATTTAAATCTTGTGCAGAAGAATGTAAACGTTGGCAGCTGTTGAGATACCAATCATAATTGTTTTGAAATAACAGTCTTCTGAGTGTAGGGATGTTTGTTTAGATTAACCTCACCTGCAAGATTTGTCTTCCTATGGCTTCTAAAACTTGAAGATCAAGAAACAAACAGATGCCGCTGATGGGAATCTAGAGTTGGGTTAGCGGCGATTGAATTTCTTGTTGCACATTTTGTAACTCGCCATAACAGTGATGCCCAACCTGTTTCGGCCGTGGGGGTTGGTACATTTCTGGTAAAATGCGTCATGGGTCGCATCGCTAAAAATATTCGATTTGATTCTAATAGAAGTGATCCTTTGCGGCTTCACATGTTTTGAATGGCTGATTATGATTCGCGGGCCTTATGTGGACAGAACTTTGTTTATTACTCCAGTCTGTAACAGTTAATCCCCCCCCCCCTCTTGTTTGTATTTGTTCGACCTGTAACGGAGGCTAATCAAACACGTGACACGCTGGGCAATGTCTGAACTCACAGCTGGGGAGCAGCAGAATTGCGGAGATTCAGGACGTGAATGGCTGACTGTGAGGTAGCCAATACAAGCCTAGAGCAACGGTGTCTCTGGATGTGGAGTGTCTGATGTAGCCAATACAAGCCTAGAGCAACGGTGCCTCTGGATGTGGAGTGTCTGAGGTAGCCAATACAAGCCTAGAGCAACGGTGCCTCTGAATGTGGAGTGTCTGATGTAGCCAATACAAGCCTAGAGCAACGGTGTCTCTGGATGTGGAGTGTCTGAGGTAGTCAATACAAGCCTAGAGCAACGGTGCCTCTGGATGTGGAGTGTCTGAGGTAGCCAATACAAGCCTAGAGTAACGGTGCCTCTGGATGTGGAGTGTCTGAGGTAGCCAATACAAGACTAGAGTAACGGTGCCTCTCGATGTGGAGTGTCTGAGGTAGCCAATACAAGCCTAGAGTAACGGTGCCTCTGGATGTGGAGTGTTTGAGGTAGCCAATACAAGCCTAGAGCAACGGTGCCTCTGGATGTGGATTGTCTGAGGTAGCCAATACAAGCCTAGAGTAACGGTGCCTCTGGATGTGGAGTGTCTGAGGTAGCCAATACAAGCCTAGAGTAACGGTGCCTCTCGATGTGGAGTGTCTGAGGTAGCCAATACAAGCCTAGAGCAACGGTGTCTCTGGATGTGGAGTGTCTCTTGCTGGTTTCATCAATAGCTACTCATTCGTCAAGATTTTACACAGAGGGGTATTCCCGTGACCGGCTCAATAGCAAATTGGGTTCCGTGACCGATCAATCAAAGCGGTGACAATTGTTTTTTCCCGATGATGGAGCCTTTAAAAAATGTTCAGATTTATAAACCTCAGAATCTAAATACAATTTCGAAACAAGAATCTTTAAAACAGCAGGGGAAAATCTTAACACTGTTGTTTTTGAAACGACTATTAAATTATTAATAGTCTGATGTATTGTACGTGCTACTTTCAACACTTGACACACTGAAACTGCAGTCTTTGAAATTTTCCACACGGCTTGTTCATAAAAACATCTCTTGAACTCAATTGAATGTAAATTAGATTACACTTTTGTTCTCGTTTTGAATCCTCTCTTTCGTCTCCGGGCTAATCAAGTGCCAGTGCACTCAAAAGAGTTTCAGCTCTTCCGTGACTCACTTCTCAGTTTTTCCACCCAAAACTTGTGTGATGGAACGAGACGAACTCCTCGGCAATAATGTTTTATTTCTCTGGAGAGCTCTCCTCCACGCGCTGTGTAGATCGAGCATTTGATCCTCTTAATTTCACCAGCCCCATGCCTCCATCAACAGGTAAACGTTGGTCTATTTTCAGGCTCGTTAAGTTTCATTTACTAATCTTTCTATCAGGCGCTCGTATCAAATAGCTGTACCCCTGCACAACTTTGGCGTAGTTTTTGATGAATGCCGGGAGTAGAAAGAATATCAGAAAATACATTAGTGTGGGCTGTAGTCTTCAGATTAGACCAATTTATGATGACAGGATTAGTTTGGTGTACATTTGCTGAATTCCTTCCAAGACTCAAGTGTCAAGGGGGGGGGATGTGATGGATATTTGTTTTATAAAATAAACTCCGCGTTCTATATTTCAAGTTTTTTTTTTGTTCTTGGAGGAGACTCCGAGAGGGATAGTGATGCTGTTGAGAGGCAGGCATGGCTGCCTCGTTTTGTGGTTAACACTGGATCACCAAAATTCCGATTTACAGAACATAACCGCGACCTCACTGTGTATAGCTGGTTTTTTTTTTAGTCCAACAGATTTCAATAACAAACAATTCTATGGAACTTTTTGGCAGCGATGGTCCCGAAATCGAGCCCGCTTCCATCCCTTGCCGTCCGACTGGAGGTTAGGAATAGGGCCTACCTTGTCCACTTCCATCCCTTGCCGTCCGACTGGAGGTTAGGAATAGGGCCTACTTTGTCCGCTTCCATCCCTTGCTGTCCGACTGGAGGTTAGGAATAGGGCCTACCTTGTCCACTTCCATCCCTTGCCGTCCGACTGGAGGTTAGGAATAGGACCTACCTTTGTCCGCTACCATCCCTTGTCGTCTGGATGGAGGTTAGGACCAGGACCTGTTACTATTAGTTTCTGAAGTAAGGTCCGTAAAGTATAAACAAACCTTTGCTTCCGTAAAGACAAGTGACATTTTATGATACGTTTGATACAGTATCACCATGAAGTCATTGATTTACACGAAGAAAAAAAGTATTTTGGTAGTCTGTCTTAATAATGTTTACCTGTACTTAAGACATCGTCTGCTCACCACCTAGGAGGCTATGGCAGAGGATGATTAACTCCAGATATTGCGTTCTATCTATTGTACTTTAGACTTGACTAACCTGCCAGTAATCTGGGGAGAGTGGGGCAGGCGGTTATTAGCAAAGAGCAGATCAGGGGTTTGAATACAACTTTGGGTGATAGACACACAGTATAATGTTGTTTGTTGTTTGTTTTAAAGCTGAAAGTGAATGCGTGTAATTATGGCGCCCAACACAGTGATTTCCTCCAGTTTAATGAGCCAATGCAGTTAGGGCTTATCTCTCGCCTGCCAGATCGAGCCATATGGCCAGTGTTTATGAAGATTTAATTAAACGTGCTGAGTACACGTTCAGGTCAGGGCAGGAGAAATGAAATAACAATGAGGGAGACGAACGGACTCCCCCCCCCCCCTAACCCTTCACAATGTAAATCAGTTCAACATTTTCATATGCTCGGTTAATGCAGGCAGTACTTGAAAGTAAGCCGGTGTTCTTCAAGTTTAGTGCCAAAATAAAAAGTCTTTGATTTAAGAAAAAAAAAGTCTTGACAACCGGTAGCTAACTTGATAAGATTAGCTTCGTTATAATAAAGACAATAAAACGTGCGTATAGCTTTAAAATGGTGTCTTGGCTGAGGGGTAAAGTACATGTCTTCCGTACCATTGGGTCGCGAGTCCAAATCACAACAAAGACTTTGGGGGGACACTCATGGGTCCACACAACTCTAATGGGTCCACACAACTCTAATGGGTACCTGTCATACGTTGGGGGAGTAAAGGAGATGGGTCGTTGTGCTGGCCATATGACACCCTCGTTAACCGTCGGTGATTGGTGCAATTTCCATCATCTGCCCACATAGAAAGTAAGGTCTGAAAGGTGTACCTTGATATATTTTGTTTTACCTTGTGATATAGGTGTTAAATAATGACACGTTAAAGCAATTCCTTTTTAGACTTAGTTTGAAAAGGGGTGGGGGACTTTGTGATTGGGTGAGTGACAGAGAGGGAGGGGAAGGGAGGAGAGTAAAAGAAATAAAAATGGAAGTGTTTTTATTTAGAACAGAGGGAAATGGTGCAACCCAAAAAAAAAAACCTATGGGGAAAGAACAAGAGTGAGGGCTTCTTGCAGTTGTGAGTGGTCCGCGCGATGGGATTTATTGTAATCGCCGTTATCTCCTGCCAGTTGGAATTGTGACTATGTCTGTGGGGGGGAGCGTGTGCGTTAGTCTTTATCAGTCCCGAGATAACGACCAGTTTAGAACATTCAGTCCTGATAACATCGGATTACAATAAGGCGTGGTGAGTACATCGTCTCTACCTAAGCAGTTTTCAGGTGTCTTCATGTGTGTAGCGATGTGATTTGATTTCCTTGATTTCACCTACTGTGATCAACCCACAAGGCTAGTGCGTGTTTGCTTTCGTTGCTGTCAATGTTACCTAATGTGGCATTGGGTCTATCTCCATTACTTAGCGGACAGGGCATTTTTATTACGTGTTATAAGCTTCCCACATCAAAGTTTTGTTTAGTGTTTACCATTAGCGCTGTGTTGGCTGTGAGTTCAAAATCTTCCGCTTATTAATAATAATTAGGCTTGTCTTTGAGTCCGAAGATGAGTGAGGAATGAGGTATTTCCCGAGGTTACGCAGCCCCTGCTGTGACCTACATATTTTGCCACCTTCAGCGCAGCATAACCATTGACCGTCTGTGGTCGATTTAAATTTTCTTTTCTCCATCTAGTGGCGTAGCTAGGGTGGGGGAGTGGGGAAAAAAAATCCCCCCCGGCACCCAAATGAATGTCCGAAATCTGATTTTACACTAAATATTACACCATTATCTCATGTCATGATGTCGAATGTCAAAAAGCAGGGGCCCCCTAAAGAGATCAAGCCCCCAGGGCCCTCAAGTCCCTAGCTACACCACTGTCGCCGTCTACGTCTGTCTTCGGCAGCGGATTTTTCTTTTGGACTTAAATGTGTATTCACTTTTATTGCTGTCCTGTAGTGTGCGGACATTCCAGCAGGCGACTTTTAGAGGTATCCTTTTATCGACTCTGTTGCGGCCACTCATTTGTGGGCTAATTATATAAAATACTGTATAGCCTCCAGCATGTGCAAAGTATTTTTAAAACGATAATTGTCTCGCGCAGACCAATACCACTCTTTAAAGTTAAACGCAGTCCACAGTGGCACAGAGGTCTGAGGTGGCAATGATGTACTGGATTTTTTTTATCATGCAGAGTGTTTAATCGTGCTACGCAAGGTGATATACAACCGATGCGCTAATTGAGTGCAGTTCCTTGTGTCTAGGTTCCTGTGTTGTTTGACATTGATACTAGATCCATGTAGTGTACTTATTGATTCTGTTTTCTTGTGTATTTCCTGACGTTCGATTCATGCTTAATGCTTATCTTCTAAGAGACACTGTTGTTTAGTGTCTTGCTGATGTTGGCTTTATCTTATCAAATACAGATTTTAAAAAAAAAGGATGATTACGTCATACGCGTTTTCCTGGTTCAATCTAGTCATGCATGTTAATCAATGATTTAAATTCTGACAAGTCATTGGTTTTCTTGGCTGACTCAGGCAACCCATTTCATACTCCAATAAGAAACACAAGTTTGTCTTCGGTAAGGGAAAGAGCCTTGGACAAAGTAGTGAAATTATGAGTTTTGTGACAAAATAAATAATCTTGTCTAAGACCAACTCGGCACCCTTTAGTTCAGCCCCCCCCCTCTCTTCCATTCTTTCCACTGTCTCGCTCACTTTCTCTTGACCAGAACCCTTCGTTTTCATTTCCCTTCATGTGTCATTCTGGACGAAATCTTGGAGGATTGTGGACACGTTTTAAGGAAGAAACATGAAAAAATATTTTTAAAATACTTTAATAAAAAAAAACAACTTGTATGCGGTGTAATTGTATCAACTAGTTTTGAATCAGTCATGTCATTAAATGTGTTATAGATCTAGACTAACAATAATAAATCTGTTCTGGACCAGTTTCGAAAAAAAACAAGGTGGAGGGGGGAGAAGGAGATATCTGAATGAATGTTACCGTGATCGCTTTAAAAAAAAAAGTTGAATTCGAACTCGGGCACAAGCTACCTCAGGGGGGCTAATACGACTTATAGCACCACATCTGTCTACCATTTTCGATACCAAACACAATAATTAATTACTAATAGTTAAATAACTTTTTTTTTATATTCTTGTTTTGTCAGGTACTAGAAATAATTGTGCAAAGTTTCAACTTGATCCGAGATTGGGTGTGGGAGAAAAAACGTGTACACACTTTTTTTTTACCTGACAAAAAGTGAGGTGATATAAGCTTTGGACAAAGAGTGTGTAGAAACGTGAATGTGTGTGTTGGGGTAAAGAAGCTTGGTACTAGATAGTAACAACTTTTTAAAAAAAAAGTTTCTTCAGATAAAAAAGCTACAGTCTCGTATTCCTTGTGACTGCCCCAGACTTGCTGAGCTCCGTCTCGCCGGGTATAGGAAACCAAACAATTCTCCACCTGTATGGTGACATGTATGCACTACGCAAGACTGCAGGGTTTCTGTCCAGGTCTTTTGCAAGAGAGGATTTGAACCACTGAAGTCATCACTCAAATGGAGTTTGATGAAATATTGACAGTTGTGATAGTAAGTGTATGTGTTTTGAGTGGCTGGTAGTGCAGTGTGTGTGCCTGTGCATGAAATGACCAGTGGACCTTGAGTGTACATGGTTGAGTGAACAGTGTGTGTGCCAGGACTGTGTGTAAAAGGAAGTCAGTTTAGAGATCAAGTGGCTGGAGTAAAGAACAGAAATAGAGACGAATAAAATCATTGTGTTTATTGAAGCTCATGTTGTTTCAGTGTGGCTATTACAACCTTCACTTCACCTATCCCTTAGTCTGATGGACTATTTGGGCACCATGCAAAATTTGTCCACCGTCTTTCTCCGTTCCTCTCTGTCTTATGCCTTAGTTGGAACTTCTATCAATGGCACGCCAGTCCATTCTATTATGGTGTCTTCCCATCGCTTTCTCTGTCTGACTTAAGACTTGTATATTTTAAAAAAAAAAGAGCAGGTGAATCTACATTGTGTACGTATTTGTTTCTTACGTAGACATTCCTTCTAGTACTTTTGTTTCAGGAATAGTTTTGTTGGCATGGACCTAATCAACCTAATAATAAGCGATGTTCTAATTGCGCCATGTGTAATTTGGTCTTTCGCCCATTTACTATTGCAACTTTGAAAGATGCTTCTCTGTAGAAGTTTTGCGCGTGTGTGTGTATATATTATATATATATATATATATATAATATATATATATATATATATATATATATATATATATATATATATATATATATATATATATAAAGGAATGTATTTGGGTTTGTACAAAATGAATACGAAAAATTCTATATATAAAATTTAAAAAAACAACGGTTTCTCTATCATTGTTTTGTGTGTTCAAACCTTGGCAAGTACTTCATATATTGCATATATTACTCCGTGTTTTTTGTTTACTGTCATATTGATTTGAAATCCTACAGGAAATAAGAGACGAAATCCCAGAATCCACTGGCAGTAAAAAAAAAAAAAAGGCTCTTATTTCAGGTCGTTGCGGATTGTTATGGCCATTAGGGTTGTTAAGAGGCGGAGAAGAGAAGGTTAAAGGAAAAGGGGGCGCAGGGCGAAGTGATCGCTGATAGAAAGTTCCACAGAATTGTTTGTTAGTAAAATATGTCTGACAATCTGGCGGACCCAAGAAAACCTATACATGGTGAGAATGCTGTCAGTTTAGGTTATTCGGAATATTGGTGATCCGGTGTTGTCAATGCAGAGCCATTTGCTGTTTCAACATGGTGACGGGGGCGTGTCATTGAGTTCATGATTTTCATCTTCAAAGCACAGCAACTATTTTGTCCTGGTCTATATAGATCTATTTTTTTCTTCTTCTTGTCGACTGTGCAGCCTCCAGTGAACATGGTCATGGTGGTGGGTGTGTCGAAGGGTAAGGCTCTAGTCTTTGCTGTTGTCATTCTTAGAAACAAAGCCAGTGTTCGGAAATGCATCAGGGAACGTTCGGATATAACGTAATGCCAAGAATCATCTTTTTTTTTTTTTTTCATGTGTCTAAGTCAAAATTTATCTTTGCAAAGTGTAGTTCTTAAAATTAGATCTAGATTCTGTCGATTTTGTCTCATGTAAACATTAAATTATGACCTAAATGCACGAAATAGTAATACTTTCTTAGAGTGGAGCAACTTTTTTTTTTTTGAGGGTCTCAAGCTTGTTTTAGGGCTACTTTACATACGCTACGGTTCCAGTTAGTACCCAAGGAACATTTATGCCAAGTTTTATCAAGGTTTGTCAAACGGTTTTGATTTCTATGAGGGACATACATACATACACACGTACATGCATACATGCACCTTACTTCCTGCTTTATGGTATAGAAAGAAGATTATCATGGTTCACATTTGTCATCATGGTATCGATAGAAATGACGGGGAAGTATCGACTTCTTTTAGCGCCTCCATGACGTATTCAGTTGTTTTTTTCCCAATACTTTACATATACATCGGGTGTCCGCCGAAAAACCCGTGGTGTTAAAAAAAAAAGGGGGGAGTTTTTTTTCTATACCTATTTTTTTTTTTAATCCCGTAGTATAGCCCTTCCTCGAAAGTCGAGTCCACCAAAGTCAAGGGCCCCTCGGACCTGAAATATGTTATTGTTTTGTTACTTGTACAAATCTTCAGACCCCCTCCCTCCTTGTAACACATTGTAACTAATGTGTATACTCCTCCCTTTCCTTAGCCATTAGGTAGTGTCCGAACGTTCCTTTATTGTTGTGTAAGTAATAGCTTTCTCCACCCACCGGCAGTCCTCTTGGCATGGTTCCCCCTCCAACAAGAGACTACTTAGACATGTATACTTGAACTCATAGATATGGGGATCTAGACTTCATTTAGCCGAGTAGTTGTCCATGAGAATGACATAGATTTGGGTGAATGGGCAAGAAGATGGTTTGTCACCAATATTTAGTCTGTTCAATACTTGGTAGGGCTGTGTCTCAAGTTTCCCAAGTCAGAAGAATCCATAAGGAAAATGTCTTCTAGATATTTTGATATTCTAAGGTAACAAAGTTTAGATGTGGACATTTTGTCAAGTGTGTTTATTATTATTATTCCTTAACATTTTAAGAGTAGTGACTACTCTCGATCATTGCTTCCATATGTGACGATGCAACAATCAATTCTCTCCTTCATTAATTACAAGACTTGTGCACTGTGTGAAGAGATCAATCTATCTATTGTCACGACTTTGTTTGGCTTGCATTAATATTTAAATTTTTACTACCTTTACTATTTTAACTGTGAATAGACCTTGATTTTAATGATATGACTGTATAGAATCTGGCCCTGTTGTTTAGAGAGAGAGTAGTCCTTAAGGGACTGCAGGCACGACATGGCCTAAATTGTGCCGATGTGCCTCAAATCAAACAATCAATCAACTCTCGCCTTTCTCCTTCTCTCTCTCTCTCTCTCTCTCTCTCTGTCGTGATACATTGTTTTTAAAATCTTGGCTTCGAACTGTATCTAGGAGTGTGTCCCTGGTATACAATAAGAATGTCATATATTAGATCATACTTCAACTCTTTTACCTGTCAAATGTGAAACTGATATCTCACTTCGAAAATATCACTTGAATGCTTAATTTACCACAAAGGCTCCTATCTGAAAGGTCTCGCTGACGATCGTTGCCAGTCAGGCCAAACCTGTGTCTCGTTTTCAGCACGAGTTAACGAAGCCAATTAAAATATTTCAGAGCGCAAAATCAGATTGGTCTCTTATAGTTTCTGTTTAGCTGCTTTGTGTCTTGACCAAATAGTTTCTATCTAGCTGCTTTGTGTCTTGACCAAATAGTTTCTGTCTAGCTGCTTTGTGCGCTGACCAAATAGTTTCTATCTAGCTGCTTTGTGCGCTGACCAAATAGTTTCTATCTAGCTGCTTTGTGCGCTGACCAAATAGTTTCTATCTAGCTGCTTTGTGACTTGACCAAATAGTTTCTATCTAGCTGCTTTGTGACTTGACCAAATAGTTTCTGTCTAGCTGCTTTGTGCGCTGACCAAATAGTTTCTATCTAGCTGCTTTGTGACTTGACCAAATAGTTTCTATCTAGCTGCTTTGTGCGCTGACCAAATAGTTTCTATCTAGCTGCTTTGTGACTTGACCAAATAGTTTCTATCTAGCTGCTTTGTGACTTGACCAAATAGTTTCTATCTAGCTGCTTTGTGTCTTGACCAAATAGTTTCTATCTAGCTGCTTTGTGTCTTGACCAAATAGTTTCTATCTAGCTGCTTTGTGTCTTGACCAAATAGTTTCTATCTAGCTGCTTTGTGCGCTGACCAAATAGTTTCTATCTAGCTGCTTTGTGTCTTGACCAAATAGTTTCTATCTAGCTGCTTTGTGACTTGACCAAATAGTTTCTATCTAGCTGCTTTGTGTCTTGACCAAATAGTTTCTATCTAGCTGCTTTGTGACTTGACCAAATAGTTTCTATCTAGCTGCTTTGTGTCTTGACCAAATAGTTTCTATCTAGCTGCTTTGTGTCTTGACCAAATAGTTTCTATCTAGCTGCTTTGTGCGCTGACCAAATAGTTTCTATCTAGCTGCTTTGTGACTTGACCAAATAGTTTCTATCTAGCTGCTTTG
This sequence comes from Biomphalaria glabrata, assembly GCF_947242115.1. Taxonomy (NCBI): domain Eukaryota; kingdom Metazoa; phylum Mollusca; class Gastropoda; family Planorbidae; genus Biomphalaria; species Biomphalaria glabrata. The sequence goes on along the minus strand of NC_074721.1, from coordinate 4,075,348 downwards.
TGACTTGACCAAAAAGTTTCTATCTAGCTGCTTTGTGCGCTGACCAAATAGTTTCCATCTAGCTGCTTTGTGACTTGACCAAATAGTTTCTGTTTAGCTGCTTTGTGACTTGACCAAATAGTTTCTATCTAGCTGCTTTGTGCGCTGACCAAATAGTTTCTATCTAGCTGCTTTGTGACTTGACCAAATAGTTTCTATCTAGCTGCTTTGTGCGCTGACCAAATAGTTTCTGTCTAGCTGCTTTGTGCGCTGACCAAATAGTTTCTATCTAGCTGCTTTGTGTCTTGACCAAATAGTTTCTATCTAGCTGCTTTGTGACTTGACCAAATAGTTTCTATCTAGTTGCTTTGTGCGCTGACCAAATAGTTTCTATCTAGCTGCTTTGTGACTTGACCAAATAGTTTCTATCTAGTTGCTTTGTGCGCTGACCAAATAGTTTCCATCTAGCTGCTTTGTGACTTGACCAAATAGTTTCTGTTTAGCTGCTTTGCGACTTGACCAAATAGTTTCTATCTAGCTGCTTTGTGCGCTGACCAAATAGTTTCTATCTAGCTGCTTTGTGACTTGACCAAATAGTTTCTATCTAGCTGCTTTGTGCGCTGACCAAATAGTTTCTGTCTAGCTGCTTTGTGCGCTGACCAAATAGTTTCTATCTAGCTGCTTTGTGTCTTGACCAAATAGTTTCTATCTAGCTGCTTTGTGACTTGACCAAATAGTTTCTATCTAGTTGCTTTGTGCGCTGACCAAATAGTTTCTATCTAGCTGCTTTGTGACTTGACCAAATAGTTTCTATCTAGTTGCTTTGTGCGCTGACCAAATAGTTTCTATCTAGCTGCTTTGTGTCTTGACCAAATAGTTTCTATCTAGCTGCTTTGTGACTTGACCAAATAGTTTCTATCTTGTTGCTTTGTGCGCTGACCAAATAGTTTCTATCTAGCTGCTTTGTGACTTGACCAAATAGTTTCTATCTAGCTGCTTTGTGCGCTGACCAAATAGTTTCTGTCTAGCTGCTTTGTGCGCTGACCAAATAGTTTCTATCTAGCTGCTTTGTGTCTTGACCAAATAGTTTCTATCTAGCTGCTTTGTGACTTGACCAAATAGTTTCTATCTAGTTGCTTTGTGCGCTGACCAAATAGTTTCTATCTAGCTGCTTTGTGACTTGACCAAATAGTTTCTATCTAGTTGCTTTGTGCGCTGACCAAATAGTTTCTATCTAGCTGCTTTGTGTCTTGACCAAATAGTTTCTATCTAGCTGCTTTGTGACTTGACCAAATAGTTTCTATCTTGTTGCTTTGTGCGCTGACCAAATAGTTTCTATCTAGCTGCTTTGTGACTTGACCAAATAGTTTCTATCTAGTTGCTTTGTGCGCTGACCAAACTATTGGACCTCTATTCTTAAATGTGTGTTTCAATGTTCCTGTGGGCTTTAATGTATTACTTTTTACTCCAGACTTGTATTTGACTCGAGACACTCGACTAATCAATAAAGTATTTCTCAAAATAAACACCAGCTCGTTGCTTAGAACCAGGCTATTATATAAACTTTATACAGCAGTTTATTGATTGAAAGTGTCCTTTACTAATCCCCAGTGTTGAACCAAATAAGCTACGCGACACCTTTAATTACAGTTAAATAATACTTCTAAATGTGATATCTACAACAACCGCTAAACCAGACAGTATCAAAAGCGAAAAGACAAATTGTGTGTCGTGGGCAGCTCCTGTGGGTCAGTCGTGTGCAAAAACACACACACACACACACACACACACTCACTCACTCACTCACTCACTCTCTGATACTTCACATAAAAGCTGCTGGTGTATGGGATCTGCCTACTGGAATTAGTTGTTAAAAGATGTACATATACGTAAGCGTATATGATTTGAAGAATTCGTTTTTAAAAATAGAATTGCGTGCTCCACTTTTGTAAATTCTACGAACGGAACAAACAACGTGTAATTTTTTGGTGTATATGGAAATCATTTCAGCTCAACTGTTTGCACTGACCCAATTGTCAAGTAACTGTTGCACCTTTTTTTAGCATCCTACAGGCAATGATGAAATCTACTCATTTGCAATTTTATTGAGGCAAACATGACGTATGGATAGAGGCTTTTTCAATTCGAGTTGAGGGGCGTTAAAAAGTAACAATAGCATACTAGTAAAAAAAAAGAAAAGAAAAGAAAATAATAATTAGGTCTCTCCCGCTCTCTCTCTCTCTCTCTCCAAAGTTTCCGGAAAAGTGTGTGTGTGTGTGTGGGGGGGGGTAACTAAAAGTAAACAAATCGTAACAATTAAATAAAAAAAATGTAAGCCGGGGTGGGGCAATTAAAACGCTTACACTGACCAGACAGTATCCACTGAAGCTCACGGTTTAGTGAACAGATACCTGGTCACTTTTTCAGAACAAAACAAAACAAATCCACTGGTTTCTAGAACTTGTGTACAATTTAGAACACTGTTTTAAAATAAACATGTTCAACCATTAAGCATGTTCAAACGCTGGATGATTTCAACGCACTCAAGGGGGAAGGCTCCATTCATTCTAATTAAAATTGATTAGAAAGTAAGTGCTTCGCACTTTTAATTGCAAGTTTTCTGGTGGGTTTTGTTTTTCCTCTCGTTTAGAGCCAAACTTTAATGTCCCCCCCCCCCGCCCCTCCCTTGGTATTTTATTGCATCTTTTGAGCCGTTTCAGTTTTTCGCCCTATCGAAGAATGTTGATGGAAACTAAAAATCAATCGATGCTGTCATTGATCTCAATCAAACCCCTCGTCTCTTCAAACTTAAGTTAAATCTTACAAACTAGGCAAGCAAGAGCGAGATAAAGGGGGGGGGCGTACCCACATGGGAGATAAAGAGTGAATTTTAATATTAATTTCTGCTTTCAAATAATCTCTATTTTAATATAAGAACTCATTTTAGTCCTGATGTAAATGTGGCAAACAGAACGGGAAATACAACTACGAATGGTCTTTAAAACAAAAAAGTGTGGCATTAATTCACTAGAGCTACGCGTTGATATATGACAAGACGGGACAGGGGAGTCTGTCGTTGAAAATACACAACAAAGATAATCGCAAGTTATTTTCGGGCGTTCAAACTAATAAGCTACGCTACACCTTGAATGATAAACAGCTGTGTGTATATCCAAGTACAACCTCAATGTAACCTGCTGATTATATTAGGTGTAAGCTGCTACTTATGTAAGATGTAAGCTGCTGCTTCTGTAGGATGCGGAGGAAGGGGTGGTATAAACTTTTAGTAAATGACAATTAGGCTAGAGAATACGCTTTTATCTTACTTTCCCGCAGTCGAATCAGTGAGCAGTGTACTTTGACATTGACTGAGTCAAAAGTCGTCCGAGTAACAAAGTGAATCTGTCATCCTGGTCTGTGGGTGGACTGTGTCTTGACAGCTGGTGGAATGGAAATAAACTACAGAGCAACTCTATTACTAGATAATAAATATGCTCTACTTTATTGTCTTCACATTCACGTATCCCTTGGTCTGTTGAATGGTTGGGGCACCACGCAAGATCTGTTGACCGTCTTTCTCCATTTCTGCCTTGGATAGAATTTCATTCAATGACAGGCCTGTCCGTTCCTGTATGTTGTCTTCCCATCGCTTTCTCTGTCTGCCTCTTCTTTTTCCTGACACTGTTGCCCTGGAGGAAGAGCTTCGAGAACCTTAAGTTTCCGTCTGTTTAGACAGCAGGTCATCCTGGGGTCTAATTGCTGCATTAATCCGGTGTCTACTCTCTTCATTTGTGATGCGGTCTTAGTAAGTGATACCTTTAGTCGATCTTTCTGTAGCATCTTAGTTCTATTGCTAGGATCCTCTGCTCGAGACATGCGGTCAGCGTCCAAGATTCACAAGCATATAATAATGCATTAAATAATTATGTGGCCGTGACCAGGGAGCGCATCAGTCTGAAATTAGTGTCGAGAGCTTTGCCTTTTTCTTTCCAGATTGGTTTGAGATTTGCAAGTGCTTATGTGGACTGTGCAATTCTGGCCAGAAGTTCAGGTTTGGTTCCTTTCTTCTGAGACAATAGCTCCAAGGTATTTAAAATTACTGACATTTGTCAGGTTTGGACTCCAATACTGATGTTCTTTTTAAAGCCCTGTTGGCTGTTGGTTATAATTTGTGTTTTGTTTCGGCTTTGATTTGCATACCATACCAGTAACTGTGTTTTTCTTTAGGGTAGTCTTCCATACCAGTAACTTTTTCTTTAGGGTAGTCTTCCATACCAGTTACTGTTTTTCTTTAGGGTAATCTTCCATACCAGTAACTTTTTTTCTTGAAGGTTATCTTCCATACCAGTAACTGTTTTTCTTTAGGGTAATCTTCCAGACCAGTAACTGTTTTTCTTTAAGGTAATCTTCCATACCAGTATTTGTTTTCCTTTAAGGTTATCTTCCATACCAGTAACTGTTTTTCTTTAGGGTTATCTTCCATACCAGTAACTGTTTTTCTTTAGGGTAATCTTCCATACCAGTAACTGTTTTTCTTTAGGGTAATCTTCCATACCAGTAACTGTTTTTCTTTAGGGTAATCTTCCATACCAGTAACTGTTTTTCTTTAGGGTAATCTTCCATACCAGTAACTGTTTTTCTTGAAGGTTATCTTCCATACCAGTAACTGTTTTTCTTTAGGGTAATCTTCCAGACCAGTAACTGTTTTTCTTTAAGGTAATCTTCCAAACCAGTATTTGTTTTCCTTTAAGGTTATCTTCCATACCAGTAACTGTTTTTCTTTAGGGTAGTCTTCCATACCAGTAACTGTTTTTCTTTAGGGTAATCTTCCATACCAGTAACGGTTTTTCTTTAAGGTAATCTTCCAGACCAGTAACTGTTTTCCTTTCCGGTAGTTTTCCTTGCTGATAACTGTTTCTTCCCAAGTAAATTTCAGCCTTGTAGAAACACACGTTTCACATTTCTTTTGTCCGAATTAATTTATTATTCAATCACATTCTTTGTTCACTGTGAGTTATACATCTCATCCATTGTGTTGAGACTTTATACGTTGAAGGTGTTATAAATAGTTCTTGCCTGAAATGTATGACATTTTGTAACTATTTACACAGCTCTGGCATGTTCCTCGTTTATTCCCAACAGTTCTCTATAGCTTGCCTTCATGCCATGCGGACAGGGAGATAACTGAAAACATTTCTTGTTTTTACAATTCATCTTTTCATTGATTCAACCAGTGGATTTTGTTTTCTTAAAGTTAACGTTCTTTGTTTACGATGATGAATGTCTGGCCAGAATTGAGATTGATTTTCAACCGACGAAAAAATTGTGCGGAATTTTAAAGCTCATTTTTAATGCTTAGAGCTCTTGGTATACACTCAGGAGTTCTTATTAATAGAGTGCAAACAATGGGCTAAATAGTAGTCTACTGTTCATCCCTTTTAATTGAGTGCGCAGGCTCCTTGATTGAATAATTTTGTTGAGTTCTGATAGACTACACAGGCTCCTTGATTGAATAATTTTGTTGAGTTCTGATTGACTACACAGGCTCCGTGATTGAATAATTTTGTTGAGTTCTGATAGACTACACAGGCTCCGTGATTGAATAATTTTGTTGAGTTCTGATTGACTACACATGCTCCGTGATTGAATAATTTTGTTGAGTTCTGATAGACTACACAGGCTCCAAGGTTGAATATTTTTGTTGAGTTCTGATAGACTACACAGGCTCCTTGATTGAATATTTTTGTTGAGTTCTGATAGACTACACAGGCTCCTTGATTGAATAATTTTGTTGAGTTCTGATTGACTACACAGGCTCCGTGATTGAATAATTTTGTTGAGTTCTGATAGACTACACAGGCTCCTTGATTGAATATTTTTGTTGAGTTCTGATAGACTACACTAGCTCCTTGATTAAATATTTCTGTTGAGTTCTGATAGACTACACAGGCTCCTTGATTGAATAATTTTGTTGAGTTCTGATTGACTACACAGGCTCCGTGATTGAATAATTTTGTTGAGTTCTGATAGACTACACAGGCTCCTTGATTGAATATTTTTGTTGAGTTCTGATAGACTACACTAGCTCCTTGATTAAATATTTCTGTTGAGTTCTGATAGACTACACAGGCTCCTTAATTGAATAATGTTGTTGAGTACTGATAGACTACACAGGCTCCTTGATTGAATAATTTTGTTGAGTTCTGATAGACTACACAGGCTCCTTGATTGAATAATTTTGTTGAGTTCTGATAGACTACACAGGCTCCTTGATTGAATATTTTTGTTGAGTTCTGATAGACTACACTAGCTCCTTGATTGAATATTTCTGTTGAGTTCTGATAGACTACACAGGCTCCTTAATTGAATAATTTTGTTGTGTACTGGTAGACTACACAGGCTCCGTGATTGAATAATTTTGTTGAGTACTGATAGACTACACAGGGTCCTTGATTGAATAATTTTGTTGAGTTCTGATAGACTACACAGGCTCCTTGATTGAATAATTTTGTTGAGTTCTGATAGACTACACAGGGTCCTTGATTGAATAATTTTGTTGAGTTCTGATAGACTACACAGGCTCCTTGATTGAATATTTTTGTTGAGTTCTGATAGACTACACAGGCTCCTTGATTGAATATTTTTTTTGAGTTCTGGTAGACTACACAGGCTCCAAGGTTGAATATTTTTGTTGAGTTCTGATAGACTACACTGGCTCCTTGATTGAATAATTTTGTTGAGTTCTGATAGACTACACAGGCTCCTTGATTGAATAATTTTGTTGAGTTCTGATAGACTACACAGGCTCCTTGATTGAATATTTTTGTTGAGTTCTGATAGACTACACAGGCTCCTTGATTGAATATTTTTGTTGAGTTCTGATAGACTACACAGGCTCCAAGGTTGAATATTTTTGTTGAGTTCTGATAGACTACACTGGCTCCTTGATTGAATAATTTTGTTGAGTTCTGATAGACTACACTGGCTCCTTGATTGAATATTTTTGTTGAGTTCTGGTAGACTACACAGGCTCCAAGGTTGAATATTTTTGTTGAGTTCTGATAGACTACACTGGCTCCTTGATTGAATAATTTTGTTGAGTTCTGATAGACTACACAGGCTCCTTGATTGAATATTTTTTTTGAGTTCTGATAGACTACACAGGCTCCAAGGTTGAATATTTTTGTTGAGTTCTGATAGACTACACTGGCTCCTTGATTGAATAATTTTGTTGAGTTCTGATAGACTACACTGGCTCCTTGATTGAATATTTTTGTTGAGTTCTGGTAGACTACACAGGCTCCAAGGTTGAATATTTTTGTTGAGTTCTGATAGACTACACTGGCTCCTTGATTGAATAATTTTGTTGAGTTCTGATAGACTACACAGGCTCCTTGATTGAATAATTTTGTTGAGTTCAGGTAGACTACACAGGCTCCAAGGTTGTTGAATATTTTTGTTGAGTTCTGATAAACTACACAGGCTCCATAATCGAATATCCTTGTGTTGAGGTCTGTATTAGATCAAAATTTTATGTATTTTTGTTGCCCGCTCCTTTTGTAATATTTTCATTTTTTTTTAATTTTCCTCCCATACGACACTTTGAAGATTTTTTTTTTTTGCTGTGCTCGTAAACTGATTGACTCAAACTGTTTGGTTTTTTCCTCCATTTTTTTTTTTTTAAATTTCAACGAAACTGTAAATTTAGAACCATTTCTTTTAGAATAGGTATAGAGATGAGAAACAACGCAATGTACACTAATGGATACAGTTCTACGTATGTAGATGACATCATGGTCTTCACTTCGCTAGTGATCCTACAAATCTGATACAGTGTAACGTCTGTCTGTATCTCCGACTGGTCTTCGTCTTCTCGTTACTCTCAGTGTTAGCCCAGACAAGCGCTCAAGCGAAATGTGCTAACTCCATGCGATAGTCTGGGCGAGCGGCCCAGTGAAATATGTCAATTACAATTAGATCAAGTGAATGGTCGATTGCTTTTTTTTTTTTTTTCTTTGGGGCCCACATGTCGGTCCCGAGGTAAATGAGACAGTGGACCTACGCGGTTATGAGATACCGCCTAACCGAATCAGGGAATACATTATTAATTACCTTTAAACGTGGCATTACTCGTTTTAAAATGACTTGTAATATTTGTGAATAAAAATGTTTGTTTAATAATTCTGTATGTATTTGCTACAAACTGCGAGATCCAAAAGGCAAAGAAGTTATTCTATACAAATAGTTTAAAAGAAAGAAGAAGAAAGAAGATTCGCGTGTTCAGTAAAGAAAGTTTCGTTGTTAGTTGATCCAACTTTTGAACCGACCCCAAAGTGCCAGTGAAGGAGTCTTAATGAGCTTATTGCCATTCCATACCTTCCGGCGTCCCATGTTGACACACTGCCAATTACTGCCACACTACAAACCGTCGTCTGGCGATTCACGCACGCTGACCGGTGGGGGACACAATCAATAGTAGCCAGCCAGACCCGGTAGTGGATGCAAGCTCTTTGACACTACCGAGGACTGTTGTGTACTTCTATGACGTGGCTTTTCGTGGCTGTTTGGTGTTGAAGAGTTTGTCCATTCGTACTTTTAAAAATAAATACCTGGTGAGGACCAGTTGTTGGTTAAGTTTGTCCACTTGGAGAACTAAAATGTTGGAAGAAGACATAGACTAGTTGTTGGTTGTTTTTGAGAGTTTGTCCACTTGGAGAACTAAAATGTTGGAAGAAGACATAGACCAGTTGTTGGTTCTTTTTGAGAGTTTGTCCACTTGTAGAACTAAATTGTTGGAAGAAGACATAGACTAGTTGTTGGTTGTTTTTGAGAGTTTGTCCACTTGGAGAACTAAATTGTTGGAAGACGACATAGACTAGTTGTTGGTTGTTTTTGAGAGTTTGTCCACTTGTAGAACTAAATTGTTGGAAGAAGACATAGACTAGTTGTTGGTTGTTTTTGAGAGTTTGTCCACTTGGAGAACTAAATTGTTGGAAGAAGACATAGACTAGTTGTTGGTTGTTTTTGAGAGTTTGTCCACTTGTAGAACTAAATTGTTGGAAGAAGACATAGACTAGTTGTTGGTTGTTTTTGAGAGTTTGTCCACTTGGAGAACTAAATTGTTGGAAGAAGACATAGACCAGTTGTTGGTTGTTTTTGAGAGTTTGTCCACTTCTAGAACTAAATTGTTGGAAGAAGACATATACTAGTTGTTGGTTGTTTTTGAGAGTTTGTCCACTTGGAGAACTAAATTGTTGGAAGAAGACATAGACTAGTTGTTGGTTGTTTTTGAGAGTTTGTCCACTTGTAGAACTAAATTGTTGGAAGAAGACATAGACTAGTTGTTGGTTGTTTTTGAGAGTTTGTCCACTTGTAGAACTAAATTGTTGGAAGAAGACATAGACTAGTTGTTGGTTGTTTTTGAGAGTTTGTCCACTTGTAGAACTAAATTGTTGGAAGAAGACATAGACTAGTTGTTGGTTGTTTTTGAGAGTTTGTCCACTTGGAGAACTAAATTGTTGGAAGAAGACATAGACTAGTTGTTGGTTGTTTTTGAGAGTTTGTCCACTTCTAGAACTAAATTGTTGGAAGAAGACATATACTAGTTGTTTGTTGTTTTTGAGAGTTTGTCCACTTCTAGAACTAAAATATTGGAAGAAGACATATACTAGTTGTTTGTTGTTTTTGAGAGTTTGTCCACTTGGAGAACTAAAATATTGGAAGAAGACATATACTAGTTGTTTGTTGTTTTTGAGAGTTTGTCCACTTCTAGAACTAAAATGTTGGAAGAAGACATAGACCAGTTGTTGGTTGTTTTTGAGAGTTTGTCCACTTGTACCTTTAGAACTAATGACTTGATGCTGTTGACAATTGACGTGTTCCTGTGACCTGATTATTTGCCCCTTTTTATGACATTGCTACATTTTCAAATAGACCACCCGTTTCCTTCCACCCACAATACTACCTTGTACCATGATTTCCTCATGGCTGTACCGTCTATTTCTCTACCAGTTAGCGTGTGACGTCATGTTTCACTTAAATGGACCCACTTGGGCCTGCCACTAATTTGGGAAACTCGTACACTCTTTGTCATTTTGTAATTTATTTACATCTGATAGTATTTTCTGTTCATGTTCAAAATGACTTTGACTTGTTGCTCGTATTATTGAATCATTTTTTGTTTATCAAGCTTATATCAACTCTGTCTGGTAAATAGTGAGTACACGTTATTTCTCCCACATCCATTCTCGGATCAAGTTGAAACTTCGCCCAAATTATTCATCGATAAAGACAAGACATGAGTCAATAAACAAAAGTGACTAATACGATAATTAATTACTGGTAATTCATTATTTTGTTTAATAGCAACAAGGGAAACTAATACTTTAGTATTCACACATATGGTTGTATTTGTTGGGTTTAATCTCCTTAAATAATTGTTACCGCTATTTGTCTCTCAGGCATTCTCTGGTCTAGTTGATACTTTAAACAATTATTTATTATACCTAGCAAAACATGAATCAATAAACAAAAAATGCTCAATTAGTGAATACATTATCGGTAATTAATTATGCTTGTTAGTGGAAGTAAGTTGTACATCATTTGTAGATATAGTTTTAAGGACGGAGTTCTTCCACTTCAGATAAGCTTTGTTGTTTTTTTAAGGACTTTTTATATTTTGCTTGTTAAATTCTGCCGTTAGTTTTTTTTTTATCAAATCACTATTTTTTATTACTTTAAATGTATTTATTTGTTGAAAGAAAAAAAAAGCGTATATGATGGAAACTTGTGTGGAAGATAAAAAAAAAAACCTGAATGTTTGAGGAAGTTCCTCGACTGTGGGGAGTCGGTTATTGATCTAGTCCGCAATCGATGGACATCTTGGGCTAACATTCAGAAGGTCAAGTGCTTTATTGATCTCGTCATGACACTTGCTCAGAAATGTATATCTATATGTGATTAGTAGAGGGCAGTCAGCTCTCCCCTGATGTGGCTCTGTTCAAAGGACAGCGGTGTGGACCGAAGATCTGCATGTCGGGGAGGGGGGGGGGGTTGGTGCTACTCAAGCACTGAGGAGTGTTGTGCGGACTTCTTAGTGGCACTTAGCAATGCTGTGGCGGACACTCCAGCGTTAGGGCTCAGTCAGTTTAAAGCCAATCCATTGTTTTTTGTTGGTGGCGCTCTAGTGATGTGAGTGTCTCTTTGGAGTTCAGTGTGGTTCTTTGGCGTGTCGTGTTGGTTTTGTGGTAATGAGACAGTGGGGGCGTGTGTGGACGTGGGGGGCAAGTCAATCATGGCTTCACTTACGAAGTCTTTGCCAACAAAATGGTGTCATTTCGTGTTTAGGACTTCTTCTTCATCGTTCTCATTGTTATGTTGGAGCGTTCAGATGACTAGACCAATACATGAGATGAACTGCGCAGTGGTTTCCAAATCAGGGTGCTCTCCATATAGTTTTCTTTCTATTGGGGTGATTTGGGGCCAATGTCTTATACGGGCCTCTTGGTAAAGAGAGCATTTTTCGGAGGACGTGGTCAGCATTCTCTGGTGACACTCCACATGTGCAGATTTCACTGGTTCCAATTTTGAGCTTCCGGTACATGTGTTGTCGCATTCTGTTGTGTCCGGTCCTTAGTCGAAAGATTAGACGTTGGTCTTGTTGGGATAGCTTATAGTAAGCGTCATCTTTCTTGTGATTTGGATGGGATCTCGTCCATTTCTCCTTTATTTTATTTACAATTAATTTCTTCAATTCTTCTGGATAGAGTGCAGAGTTTATTTGTGAGTGAGTTCTCCCACCGAGTGTGTCAGCCTTATTTCCTTCTAGTTGTATATGAGCTGGTATCTATTGTGTTTAGGACAAAACAAAGTGTCTTTTTCGTTAACTGGAGGTTACTACTGTAAATGCGATTTAAATAAGCGTAATATTAACAGCGCTGACCGGACGTTGGTCGTTTGCGCGTTCACGAGTCCTCTATTCTACAGTTGTTTTTGTCGATCGCGTGTATGAAATAACTTAGGAACCACTTTACGATAACTCTTTCCCAACCCCTTTGTTTTTGTTTTTTTTCAGACTGTGATTGATGCAGGCATGCCTCGCACTGTAATAAAACAAAATATTCTTCATCTGCTACTACACTCTAAACACTCATACATCTATTGTCTCGTTCTCTCATTTAAAACATTAAAAATGTGTTTTTGTTAGGGTATTTCTTTGGATTGAATGTTATTATGTTTCTGTAAGACCTATCAAATTGAAATGTGCGAATGTGTCTGATGTAAGCTGGCTTGGCGCCTTCGTTGTTTGATTTGGAAGGAAAGTTATAAACAAATCAGGCCCAGGCGTATGTCTATCACTACAAATATATATATATTGAACCAGACGGAATGTTGTTTTTTTAATTGGTGTATTATAAGGCTTGACTTGGAACCCAGAATTACAGAAAAATACAGTATTTGACTTTGTTACACAGAGCTATCTGCCACATCCGTCGCACTTATCTGCTGGGGGGTCTTTTCGCCGTCTTGGCCTGTACTTTGCGCTAGCTTTCCTTTAATCTTGTATTTGTGTCCCGCGGCCTTTGTACGAGTTCTCCAGCTGTCTCTTTCGGAAGCCATTTGGTGTCAGTTGGTTTGTGTGCCAGTGAATGCAAGTGGATTTCCTACTAGACGAGTTGTGTGTAGGAAGATAGTTTGGATACTTTTCAAACAAACTCTTGTGCTGAGAATGATGACATCAAAGATTTTGTTCCAGCATGTGGAGTAGTAATGTGCCTCTAGTATTGTAAAAGGTTATATTATTGTATTGGCAATATGTGTATTGTGTGCCGTTGCTATTTTTCTTTTTACAAAGCTTATATCAACTCACGCTGTCTCCCACTTCAATCTTCGGATCAGGTGGAAACTTTGCACAATTATTCTTTGGCATAGACAAGACATGAATCAATAAAAAAATATGACCAACTAGAAGTACGCACCGGCTACGCCCGTTGATTTGATCCCAGGCTTTTTATTTTTAATTTTTATTTTAATAAACGGGCCACATTTTTAGCCTGTGAATTAGTGTGTCAGTTACATTGAAATTTCACGATCTCTTTCCTATTCTCTCTCTCTCTCTTTTCGCTCTCTGGAACCCCCATTTTTTTTTTACCTCCGCATTGTAATTTCTCCAACGTAGACTTTTGATCTGGAAAGACCCGCTTCATACTTCCCTCCGGGCTCCCCCTCAAGAACAAAAACATGAGTCCTTCGTACACATTCCTATTACGATTTCTACATTTATTTTGGTATTTTCCTTAATCTAGATCAGTGGTATTTTCGCTTATATATAGTAGATTAGTCATTTAATTACTGGTAATTAATTATTTTGTTGTATACCAACAAGAAAATTAATCCTTCTGTATTCACAGATATGTAGGGTTTCGTCCCTTCAGATTATTGTGCTCAATTTTTCTCACACACCCATTTTCTGATTATTTATTGTACCTAACAAAACATGAATCAATTAAACAAAAAAAAACAACATTAGTCAATTAATTATTTTGTTTGTTATCGAATAATGGAACTAACTTCTACTTTATTGAGATATATGGTTGTAAATGCGGAGTTCTTTCACTTAGAAACGCTTTGTTTTATTTTTAAAAAATAGGATTTTAAAATATTTTTTTGCTTGTTGTTCCTTCATGTTGATGTTGATTTGTTGAAATAAACTTGGGAATATAATGTCTTTTTCTGTTGGGACCCGGATTGATATATAGAGTTTCAATAATGATGTGCCATATGTTGTAATAGATTCAAACTGACAGAATTTGACTTTTTCTTGGTGTCGGGGAGAATGAATGGCAATGATTCTGTGGTGAGTAGAAAATTAGTGAGTCGTGGAAGATGTTTGTCTAGCACGGGATGGCATTGATTTTTCTCAAGCAGTTTTATTGGACGGAGGGTTATATGTAGCGGTGATTTTTTTTGTTTCAAAGACTAAGGAACAGGGGGTTGAGTGGAGAGTGTTTCACTTCATCATAAATTAAGCATTGGATGGATCTTTTTCATGTTTCTATTCATAATGAGGTTCACCTGGTCTGGTTTAGTAGAAAAAAATGTTTATCTTGATAAATAGCAAGAATAAGCTGACTACATCACACGTTACGCTGACTTTATGACTTGAATTATTGCTGTTTTCAGTTGACTTAATGACTTATAGTTTGCTACTATTCTCAGTTGACTTTATGACTTGAAGTATTGCTACAGTTCCCAGTTTACTTTATGACTTAGAGCACTGCTACTGTTCTACGTTGATTTATGACTTGAAGTACTGCTACTGTTCTCAGTTGACTTTATGACTTAACGTACTGCTACTGTTCTAAGTTGACTTTATGACTTGAAGTACTACTGCACTCGGGTTAGCTTATACTTCTACTGTAATATAATTTATTTTTTACAAGTTTATTCTCTGAGAATTTTATTGGCTGATTTCCTTCAATTAGTAGGCATATTATTCTTATTTTTGTACTTTTAAACTTTTTTTTTATAGATAAAAAAAACTTTAAACATTTAAAACATTGGCACATTTCTTTATTGTTAGGGTTTTAATTACATTTGATCATGCGATATATATCGTTACAATGTCTTATCCTTCATTACTAATGCGAAATCCATTTCAAGATTATTCAAACTTTCGATAACAAGGCTTCCCCATCGTGGAACTGGGAAATGCAACATCCCAAGATTTCCTGCTATTAAAAACCAAGATTTCCTGCTATTAAAAAAAAAACAACAACTGGTTATCTAAATAATTGATAGCGTTGAAAGATGTCATTCTCTGGTGCTTGGGCGTGGTTGCCAGGTAGATCCACCTAGCTCCTGGGTTTCTCTGCTATTATTTGAACGCGTGCCCGAGTGTGTAAACACCTCTTGCTTATATCAACAAGTATCACCACTTTGTAGCTGTACACACGGTGTGGTGGACCCTTGCATTCTTTTGTGAGTGCATTCTAAACTCAGGTGCACACCTTAATGATGTTGATAGGACACCCTCTCCCTCCCTCGTTACCTCACCTATCTCGTACATAGCTCTTCACTCAATTTATTCTTCACCTTCACCTATCCCTTAGTGACTTAATCTGTTGAACGATGGGTCACAACACAAGATCTGTTGACGTCTTTCTCCATTCCGCTATGTCTTTAGCCTTGGATAGAATTTCTTTCACTGACGGGTCTGTCCATTATTTTATGTTGTCTTCCCATCGCTTTCTCTGTCTGCCTTTTTTTTTTTTCCTTGGTACTGTTGCGAGCCCTGGGGACCTTGTGGTGAAAGTCCAAAGTATGAAACCGAGGAAGAAGACAATGCAGCCGGACTCTGCTAAAATACAATTCGAAGGGTCCAAGAAAGTTTCCCCTAATGTCTCCGCAGCTACCACTGGCTCAGTCTCTTACTAATGTTTGTATCACCTCCTGACATTGAAGGAAATAAGTAGACCTGTGTATTCAGCGTTCTTTTTGTGTTCAAAGTTTCAAACTTGGGAGGCATCCACATCTATCGTAGACGCAGGTTTGACTTGACTCCTGATTTAGGAAATGCCGACATACAAACGTGATCTTTGATCATAGAAATGATTTCGCGTGGTTTTCATAAGATGAATGAAAACTCGCTAAGAAGCGCTTCTGTTTGAACTTGAAATGAGTCGCTCGGCAACCTGAGGGGGCTTGCATTGTGATGTAGGCTAGGGAGTTTTCAATTGGAGATTTCATGACCTGGGTTGTGATAGACTAAATCAGCACTGAAGCTTTTCACATATATACCTCTTCCTCACATATACCTCTTCCCCACATGTACCTCTTCCTCACATATATACCTCTTCCCCACATATACCTCTTCCTCACATATATACCTCTTCCTCACATATACCTCTTCCTCACATATACCTCTTCCCCACATAAACCTCTTTCCCACATGTACCTCTTCCTCACATATACCTCTTCCCCACATGTATCTCTTCTTCACATATATACCTCTTCTCCACATATACCTCTTCCTCACATATATACCTCTTCCCCACATATACCTCTTCCCCACATATATACATCTTCCCCACATATACATCTTCCCCACATATACCTCTTCCTCACATATACCTCTTCCCCACATAAACCTCTTCCCCACATGTACCTCTTCCTCACATATACCTCTTCCTCACATGTACCTCTTCCTCACATATATACCTCTTCCCCACATATACCTCTTCCTCACATATATACCTCTTCCCCACATATACCTCTTCCCCACATATATACATCTTCCCCACATATACCTCTTCCTCACATATATACCTCTTCCTCACATATATACCTCTTCCTCACATATATACCTCTTCCTCGCATATATACCTCTTCCCCACATATACCTCTTCCCCACATATACCGCTTCCTCACATATACCGCTTCCTCACATATATACCTCTTCCCCACATATACCTCTTCCCCACATATACCTCTTCCCCACATATACCTCTTCCTCTCACTTAAACTTTCCACATGTATCTCTTGCCAGACGTCTTTAGAAAGTGACTGGATTACAGCGCTCTGAGCATGCTATATCAGCATAGAAAGCAACGTTTACAAAAGGAATACTAATGAAGACAGTAGGTAGAAAACATGCTTTTGATCAGTTCACAGTGACATCGTTCTGAGGTGTTCACGTGGCCATCCTCCCCCCTCATGCTTTATGAATGTTTACAGCTTGCTGCTCTGAGAATTATGTTGATCTCGTGAAACTATTTGACGTGGAGGAAACAGTTTGTCGCCATCACACACGGCTGACTGGGAAGTTCAAATCTCATTTCTTTCGTGTTTCGTCCAAAATCTAAGGCTACGGTGATGTCCTGGTCGTCTGGCCAGGTGAGTGTTGTACAACAGTTACAAGCTTGGCTCTTTCCTGGGAGTAAACGAGCTGTCAAAAACTGACAACATCAGAAGCCGCGATGTTGATGAAAGGGCTGCTCCCAGAGACAATGTGTAACACTTGGCACGTAATGAAGACTTTCAGTTTCTTAGCTTCTTAATTGATGCACCTTCTTTTTTTTTTGTGTCTTTTTTAACGTTTTTGTGACTTGGGAAATACATATATTATAGTGGCATCTACTACCTTTAAATGTTAAATTAGTAAGGGGAAAAAATATGAATACTTTCAAATCCAGTTGGTTGAATTATGTAGAAGTAAAACTAATTGGTTATTATTGCGTTTTGTGTCTTTAAAGCTCTTCTGTTATTTACTTTTAAGTATTTAATGAAGTCTATTAAAGACAGTGATGTCCAAAATACGGCCCGCGGGCCAAATCCGGCCCGCGAGTTGCTTCCATTCGGCCCGCCGAAACGTCTGCACAGAATATAGAAAATCCCCCTCCCCCCCCAAAAAAAAAATGGATTACTACCAAGACATTTAACATTTGTGCGTTCATGAACTAGGACTATGAAATCTACTGGGAAAAGGGAACGGATCTTTTTTTTTTTTTTTAAACATGAGAACAACAAAATATAAACAGAACTTACGCCATTGTTTGAAGTGTAAAGAGAAAATTCAACTATCCCAATAGTTCAATGTAAGTACTAGAACCTCGGGTTTGAAATAAAATAGTTTCAGGTCAGTTGAAGTTTTTTGTATTTTTTCCATCATGTGGCCCGCGACACTAGTGTTGGAAATTGAAATGGCCCGCGGAATGAATAAGGTTGGGCATCATTGATTGAAGACATGCCCTGTGAATAAATCCACTGAAGAGAGCCCTAACTTAGCTACATGTTACTGTGTCCGCGAGAATGCAATTTGTTTTACATGACAAGCATTTGTTGAGACAGTGCAAGTTTCTCTACTCGTTGGGGAAAGATTCGTTAAGATCCGGTGGTGGGAAGCGTGGTCGAGAGGCTAAGTGCGCTTGCGGGGGTTCGAGGTTCGACACCCGACTCGGGCAGAGTTGTGTTTACTGAGCGCCTAAATGCAGCACGGAAAACCAACTCCTAGATAACCTCTCCCCCCCACTGGTCCACAAATGAGATTGGACCAAAGCGTTCTGAGCATGCTATAAGCATGAAAGTAGCGCTATATAAAAGCTATAATAATAATAATAATAATAATAATAATAATCCGACATGACATGATTTGCTTTGTGCCATAGAGTACTGGGCACTGCATCCTCAGCTGTTACTGCCGAGGTCAACCTTAATGTGCTGTTGATTGTACTGTACTGGATTGGCTATTCTCTAACAGAAATTGAAGATCGTGGTGGTGCTGCAAGGGTACAAACTATTTATCCTCTTTTTTTTTTTTTTTAGATTGTGACAGATTTGAAAAATACTTTTTTTGAAACATTTAACTATGATTGTCTGCCCTTCCTGCAAGTCATTACCCTTCCCCCCAACCCCAGTGGCAGTGTCGATGCCATTGTAAATGTCTATTGTATAGTTGAACACTATACCAGTCCCATGACCACCTCAAGCTCTACGCGCTTGGCGTTAATCTAGTTAGCTTATTTACCCGCCAAAGTCGAACATAAACTGTTAATATTTGATCACGTGTGTACGTGTCATTCTATTCCTCGCACGTCTGCTAGATGCTGCAGACGATATGTGTCAGGACTCTTTAAGCTTGGGACGTCTGTATGCAGCATTTTGTAACATTCTAAATATAACAACAAAAAAAAGATCGATTTGTGTGTGTGTGGGGGGGGGGGAGTTGGGAATATCGGTGGAAATATGAAGATCTAGGAGATGTAGAAACATAATAATAAATGACTTTAGCCAGGAAAATCAATGGGGTTATCTTGATGTTTGAGCCTCTATTGTCCCTCCAGACTACTCAAGAACTGCCCCAGTGTGGAAGGGCTAATATTAAGCTGAGAGTATTTGCTTTGTGATAAGGGCTGATCCTATTCAAAGTGCAGACCTTGGAGTTCTTTGAGTTATTGACATGTCATCTCTTGTTCGCTGGTCACTTGCCTATGGCTTGTCTTAAAAATAATTGGGGCTTTTTATACAAAGCTTAGACCAACTCAGTCTGTCTGTCTGTCTGGTGAAAAATGTGTACACATAATTTCTTGAAATTTGCACATTTATGGTTTGTATGTAACAAAACATGAACCAATAAAAAAAATATTAACCAATTATTGGTAATTAATTATCTTGGTTGATATCAAGGGAAAAAACTTCTACATTATTAAGATATAATTGTATGTGTGGTGTTCTTTCCATTAAATAAGTTGTTTTTTTAAAGCAGTTTTTATAATACCATCTAGGAACATAGGTAAAGTGTGTCTATTACTTTTGATAGTTAAATGTTTTGTTTTTTTTCTCCAAAAAGTATTTTTCATGGGTCTGTTTGGTAGTATAACTTTGCTGCCTTGTATTGTATATTACTAAATGCACATGCACACAAAGAAATAGGAGGCCTAATAAATAAACCTTATAAAAGGGTGGATCTTGCAAGGAATATATGAATGTACTGAGTAAAGCATTTCTCTACACACTGCCTAACTAAAACGGCCGGCCGGTAGCATAGTTTGAAGCCTAAGATTGAATGACTGTTTGAAGCAATGCTGTTACTTGCGTGGGTAACAAAATCAATTCATGAACATTGAACATTCGGTTTGATCACTAGATTCTCTTCACTTGGTGTTTAGAGATAGTGGCTTAGGGTTGGCTGCTCAATAAGGAAATCAATGTGGATGTGTGTATTGGAGAGAGATGGGGAGACAAATCATTGTCACCAGGTTTATGAACTGAAAAATGGAATAACTTCCCCTAGGGGCTGTATCTTCTCAACAAATGTCCTTTCTAGATAAACAAGTTTGGGGCACTCTGATGTAGCGTGTAAATTGAGTTTGACAGGGGAGGTTATCATTTCGTAGGCTCTGGACAGGCATCAATAAATGATATTACTTTATGCAAATCAAATAGTGGTGTGTATATCTTTTGCCATTTTTCACTTTGTGCCCCATGGCCTCAGCAACATGTAATCAATCTTCTCAATGTCCCCATAGAGCACAAAGTTCTTCCTTACAAAGGACCAAAGTCTCAGATCTAGCTCGTCTTCCTTGATGATCTATTCTGAGGATAATTTACCTAGACTGTTGTTCTTATTTCTATATGTGTACTATGTCAGGCCTCCACTGTAAGCTCTGAATGTAATGCATGGATTCAATGATGTTTCTGTTGATTCTGATCTCTTTTTAATTTCGTTAGGACATCTTATATGTTTGTGCCCTGGCCATCTTTTCAATGTATTTCTTTTCACATGACTCTAATTAGCCACAAGTATTGCAATGATTTTAATTTCTCCAGTCATAACTTGTGGCTGGCTAAAAATGAGACAAAGCGTTTCTCAAGTTTGGGTAATTCTTAGATTGTTTACAAAGTATGAAAAGCTGTTGTGGATACCTTTGTTGATGAAATACTTATGGAATTAAATTAAATAGCTACTGCATACACATGTAATAGCAAACTTAATTTCTCTTTAACCTTAGACCAGTACTTGAAAAGATATTCTCTGGATGAGATTTCTCAAGACAGGAAAGCAGATACTAAAACTTATCGCATAAAGAATATTTAAAAATTCACAAATAAATATTTTTGACAGAAAAAAACTTCAACACTTTCAAGCTGCATGCATAACTAGATGGATGGATTGAAATCATCTTTTTTCCTCTATGAGACAAATTATCTTGTTATTTGCAGACAAATTTTCAACCACCATAGTCTTCTTTTACATTTAATTAATATGTTGATTGGTCCATTATCATTCAATGAAATTAAAGGACTGAAATAATCCATTGTGTTCACTTTTTATGTCCTTGTTGTTACAGTTTTGTTTTCCATTATAATTTGACCTATCTTTTTTTTTCCCCACAGATGCCCCTGATGTTGGGGTTGGCAAAAAGTCGTTGAAACGGAAGGCTCCATTGCCTGTTCCGGAGGAGCAGTCTGCTGGTGACCTTGAAGCAAGTGGTGAAGCAAGTGGTGACCAAGGTGAAGACATGTTGGGCAAGAGGTCTGGGACTGGGGAAGCTAAGCCCAAGAAAAAGAGGCGACTGAATGGTCCTCCAGAGCCGAAAAATGCTTTAATGCACCTGAATGAGCTGAAACCTGGCACGCAGTTTAAGTTTGTGTCCCAGTCTGGCCCCGTTCATGCCCCTGTCTTTGTCATGTCTGTCGAGGTCAACAACCAGGTTTTTGAAGGTCGAGGCAACTCCAAAAAGCTGGCCAAGCTTCATGCTGCAGAGCTTGCCTTGAAATCCTTTGTACAATTCCCAGATGCCTCGGAGGCTCATCAAGCCCTTGGAAGAGGCTTCCTGCCTGCCACCGCTGATTTCACCACAGACTCTGACATGACAGGCTCAGACGTCTTATTCAATGACTTTGAAAACCAGAACCGTGGCGGTGGTGATGGTACACCTTCTGAGACTGTGGACACATCAGCACTCAACAGAGCTCAGGTCAGTGTTTTATTAGTCAAGAACTGCCCATTCAATTCTCGAACATTACTTTCTGCAATGAACATCAGGTACTGTAACAACTGGATGCTGTTAAGTTCTAGGTTTTAAAAAAAAAAAAAAGATTCATGGAATTTTCTGGTTTATCACATTGCCACCATTTTCCATGAGCTGTATCTCCACCAGAGATTGTGCAAATGACCCTACAATGCCAGCCTATCTCAGAGTGACTAGAGTCATTTGAAGGCTAATGAAAATAGTCTTTTAGAGAGTCAAGTGAAAGTTGTCTAATACTCAAAAGTATGAGGTCTGAGCTATCTGTGGCATTTTATGTCTCAAGAAACCATCTTCTCCCTTTGCAACTTCTTGTGTGACTAAAGAGGTTAATCCTTGATACGGTCACAGGTTGGGCATATGTAATCACCAGGCGCCGTTGCATTTTCACAATTCTTTCTGCTTCTGTTGTGTTTGGCATCTGCAATTCGGAACCCTTCCTTTATGCTCGTTCTCCATGTGGATCTATCCAGATCAATATTACGGTCATAAAAATCAAGCATATACCTTTATAATAAGTTTTAATGATTACCTAATAAAGCATAACTAATAATTGAGTCAAAAAGATTTAGTTTTTTCTATTAGAAACTAAACCAAATCTGTATGGATGAAACTTTGATCAGCTAATAAATATCAATGATATCCTTGAAAATAAAATCTGCAGTCTGTATATGATCTAAAATGTCATTTGGTAAAGTAATAGATGGTCACATTTGTGAATTGATTAAGATGTTGATTTCCCTATGACATACTATGTGTGTTTTACTGACCTGTGTTTAACACTATAGCATATGCTAGCTTGTTTTCTTTTTTTTTTTTTTTTTTTTATTTATTTCTAATAACTATTTCGTTCTTTCTTTCCACTTATCTAATTTTATTTATTCTTTTAGGCCATCAACATTCAGAGAAAACTTCAGGCCATTCCAGAGCAACAATCCAATAAGAATCCAGTTATGGTTCTGAATGAGATCCACAGAGGTGTGAAATTTGAATTGGTGTCAGAAGTGGGAGAGAGAAACTTCAGATTATTTAACATGAAGGTACAATAATAAATTAGCATTCTTATTTCCATCACCTATTATATTATTATCAGAAAGTTTATATTTTGGTAATTTCTGTTACTTTTTGTGAGGATTGTTTATTTTGGCATTTAAATACATTTTTGTTAAACTAGATCAGGATTAGTTTCAAATATCCAATGTCTCAATACTCTGATTTGTATAGGTGACTGTTGGTGCCAGAGATTTTATTGGTTCGGGTCGTAGCAAAAAACTGGCTAAGTATAATGCAGCATTAAATGCCTTGAAAGTTTTACATGGGATCAACCACTTTGAAAGGAGAGGTAATTCAGTATCTTGACATAAATTGTGTAACATTTGAATGATAATAATCTGGTAATAGTAAAAATCTTTTTTTTTTAATGTATAAAAATTATTCTAGCTCATAATGGTGTTGGTCAACTCTCATTTTATCAGGCAATGAGATTGTGCTAAAGACTTCTGACTTAATGATTCATTGCTCATTTTTTCTCTCCCCTTTTAACTTCCAATTTGGACTAGATCGTAAACTGTCACTTGAACATTATAACGTAGATATAATATTGTTACGATCCTCTCCTAATCAGGCCTTCTGTAAACACTGCTAAACACACACAACACATCAACACATCAAGAACTTGACAACAAGGCTCCAAATAATCTGGTACTTTAATAATGGTCAATTAAAACAGCCAATATGACACAATTGGCAACACATCAACAACTAAAATGTTACATTGTACATCACCATACAAAACTAATAAACTCTACTGTCTCTATCTCTTCCTGGACTCGTACATTCACTTCAGGACTCCACCAGGACTGACTTCATGGCAGACTAACAGTCCTGGTCTCCTCGGTGTCCTATCTTGAACTCCCTTTTCTTACACACTGTGTCTCTGGTCCACGCAGGCTTATGATCAGATGACCATAACAGGGGCGCTATTCACGTGCAAAGTTCATGCCAGTACTGTCCCTTGCCTTTCAATATAGCACGTTAAACTGTATCACTGGCCTGTGTCACATGTCAGCTGATCACACAGTTAACCCTTTTGCGTCGCGAATAGCGTTATAACAATATATACAATAGTTTTAAACAATTCAATATCTATAACTTATAAAGCTCAGATTTTTTGGTCAGACTCATAATACTTGTATGTATATTTTTATAATTTTACACAATAGTAAACCCTGTATCAAGACATTGTACAAAATTGATAACATATTTTGTCCAGCTAGAATGAACCTCTTATGTTTTGTTCTTAACAGATATGACTGCAGTGAACCCAGAATCCATCCAAGGAGACCCTCAGGTGCTTGCTGATCATGTGGCCCAACTGGTTTTCAACAAATTTGGGGAGCTAACCAACAACTTTAACTCCACCTTTGCCAAGAGGAAAGTACTGGCCAGCATTGTGATGACCTCTAGCAATGACGGTGACCCGGGGCAAGTGATTTGCTTGGGTACAGGCACTAAGTGTATCAATGGAGAGTATTTAAGTGCAGAGGGTAAAGGTGTAAATGACTGCCATGCAGAGGTCATCTGTCGGCGGCTACTAATTAGGTACCTCTACAACCAGTTGGCACTTCATCTCAATCCAGCCACTGCTGACCAGTCCATTCTGGTCCAGAGGCAGGAGGGTGGATACCAATTAAAAGAGGGCATTAAGTTTCATCTGTACATCAGCACTGCCCCTTGTGGTGACGCTAGAATTTTCTCTCCCCACGAGAGAAGCTCTAAGGAACAAAAAGAGGCTGAGTCCTCAGAAATATCTACAGATAATTCCTCCGGGGGTGCCAGCTCAGGAGAGGACCCGCAGACAAAGGACACTCACCAAAATGGTTTAGACAAGCATCCAAACCGACGAGCTAGAGGACTCCTCAGGACTAAAATAGAGTCTGGTGAGGGGACAATACCAGTTAAAATTTCTGGGACCATCCAGACATGGGATGGTGTTTTGCAAGGTGAGCGGCTACTGACAATGTCCTGTAGTGACAAGATAACCAAGTGGAATGTATTAGGGCTTCAAGGTAATTAATATTTTTTACTTGCTCATTTCTACTAAGTAGTCACATACAGTTGTTTTTTCTTTCCTACCCAATATATTACTGTACAACATTTTTTTTTAAACTTTTCCCTACTACTGCATATTATTTCAGCAAATATTGTGGCATATTTCTATAATAAAAGCTGCTTTCAGGGATCTGTTTCATAAAGAGCTCTTACAGTTTCATGATTGAAGTTAAAAAATCATATTGAATTAACAATTACAATACAACTATTAGTTAAGCTCATAGCTTATTGAAAAACATATTAAAAACAACTTTAATCTTATAAAAAAGGACAGTCAAATTATTTCTAACACATTTTCTGAAAGGACAAGTCAGCATGATGGCTGAGCACTTTCTGATAGTTGTAGCATCATTTTCTTGCACCATAATCTGTTTAATGTTAGGTTTCAAAAACTTGCTTTACATTTTCTTGTATTAAGTGGCACATTAATAATGAGTACTAGGTGACCGAGCATCGCTTGTTTGAATAGTTTGTTGAGGAAATATATTTACTTATTTTAGATTGGGTAAAGATTCCCAATTCGAAAAGTTGCTTTCGTGTTCTTTTAGTTCTAAATGTCAATGTATATGGCGATTGGAAAAAGTCTCTTTAAGTCCCCATACAGAACATGTGTAGGATGTAATCATCTTCTTTTTTGAAGTAATGTCTGAATTTCATAAGATCTAGAAAACTACAGCTCATGTCAAGCCGTTTACATCGGCTTAAAAATATTATGCTATTATTGGCTTGGAAAAAAGTCTCCAATGGTTACGTTCAGACATTAATATTGCACTTAGTATATTCATTAAGAGATGCTAAATCTCTGTATTATAGAATAAAACATGTACATTTTTTCCAAAGACACTTAAAAACTTTGCGTTAGTATTCTAAAGAAGCGTTTCCGTGGGGCATCTCAGTTATGCAGACCACCTTTCAGCTCACTCAAAAAAATTGCCTTTGGCATATGTTTGTCCCTCAATTGATTTATTAAAACTTGTTCTTATTTGCTAAAGAAATGTTTTAGTGTACTGCTATAAGTCTAGTGACGCAACCTTTTTTTTTCCCTTTGGCGACATGGAAAATTTTTATTCATAAAACATTCTAGCCAAAATTAATTTTTCTATAATGAAACATTTTCATAGCTATATAACGGTCGACCTTGAGTTTTCCCCTTGTGTAAGTGCTAGTCTTACTCTTTTGTTTTTGCATACTAAGTATGCAAATTGCATGCTAAAACCATTATGCAGGGTCTTTTCTCAAAAACCATGTGACCTATGGATAATTTAATTTCACTATCATCCTTATCAGGCTTGTAGTATGTGTATAAATAACATAGTGTACTCCAAAAACATACTATACTCTTAAGCTTTTAAAAGTAAGTATGATATGTATTTTTTATGCTTATAAATATAAATCATTTTTACTACAACATTTTAAAATCAGTTGGTGTTATGCACTGTTCTTTGTCTGACCCACAGGGGCCACCCAAGAGTTTACGTTTTCTTCAAACTTACTATCTGTTGTTTTGTCAAATGTTACATTTTTCAATTGCATATCAACATGTCACTTATCCCTTATATTATTTTTATAGCCACTAATAAGACAAGCAGTTACCTAAAGTAGCAACATTTAAATTGTACCCTGTAAATGGCTTTCTCTTTGCTCTACACTTAAAAATTTAAATTAAAAATAATAAATTTGTTCCAATTTTTCTGTTTTTAAATAAAACCGCACTAAAATTATTACTAATTACATTGAAGGAGGCGTCGTTGCCAAGTGGTAAAGTGCTTGGCTTATTAACCAGAGGATCCGGGTTTGAATCCCAGTGAAGACTAGGAATCCACTCAGCTCTAATGGGTAACTTAGTTGGGGAAAAGTAAAGGCAGTTGGTCGCTATGCTGGCCACATGACACCCTTGTTAAATGTGAGTCACAAAAACAGATGACTATTACATTATCTGCCCTATAAACCGCCTGAAAGGGGAACTTTAATCATGTTTAAAATGAAAAAGAATAGCTTTGGAAAGATTTAATTATTGTAGAACTTGGTTTTTCAAGTTTTCTATTGTGACAAAGAAAGTATTTTGTGTCTCTTCTTTTAGGGTCATTACTGAGTCATTTTATCACACCTGTTTACCTGAGCAGCATCATAGTGGGCAGCTGGTACCACAGTGAGCACATGGTCAGGGGTGTGTACAGCAGGGTGGGTCACATGACACTCCCCTCCCCTTTCTACAGGCTCAATAAACCTTTTTTGAGTGGCATTTCCAGCCCCGAGTGTCGACAGCCTGGCAAGACTCCAAACTTTTCAATTAATTGGTGAGCATTTTATTTTGAGTGGCTGAGAAAGGATTCTTCCTTTATAAAAGGAGTTTTTTGGGATGATCCCTTTTGATATTTTACTAGCGTTTTCCCTGCTTTCAATGGCATAGATTTTACATTACATAAATGCAAGCTTACTAAGTATCTGTGACAATATTTGTGATTTCTCCCACGTCCCATTCTTGAATCAAGTTGAAACTTTGCACAATAATTTCATTGTTCCTAACAAAAGAGGAATCAATTTTTAAAAATTAAAAATTAATTAATTTGTGGTAGCTTATTAATTTAGTTTAATATTGATTAACGGTATCAACAGTATTGATAGATATACAGTTCTTCTCGTTAGATCAGCTTTGTTGATGTTTTTTTTAAAGTATTTTTATTGCATAATCCCAGTCCATGCCAGTGTAGCTGTACCATTATTTGCTTAGTACAGGTTTTGGTTTCTCTAGGTTTTTAGTTGGAGTGTGTTCTAAGTGAAATGCTTTGTTTCAAAAAGAGGTCAAAAGAAGGAGCAGATTTGGGCAGATGGATAAATGGACAAACAGAGGGTGGGATTTAGGTTGATTATATTATTGCACAGTTTTGATAAGGGCAGAGTTTGATAGGAAATGTGTGTGTTAGATTGTTTTATGAAAGTAGAATAGTTTAATTATTCAAAAAGAATATTGTATGGGCAGGTCAAAATGAATACAAATTAGGTAGGCCTACTATAATCTATAACTGTCCACATAAGAATGTGTGACTTTAAGGTTAAAATTAAAAGGATGGCTCCCTGCCTTGTTCTAACCTTTGACCTGTTCTTGTTTTATCTGCTGCCAGGTGTATCAATGATGAAAATTTAGAAGTTGTCATCCCAACCACAGGTAAAACAAACAAAGATGGTGTCTCTCGGCTGTGTAAACAATACATGTTTAGACACTTTCTTAATTTGTATGGAAGGATCAGCTCATTGTCCAGTCAGGGTGTTCTAGATCCTCCCAAGTAAGTTATTATTTTAGTTGAGCATTGAAGGATTTCTTTATAGCTTTGAGAGTTCTTGAGTAAATATGTTTTAAGATACTTTTATGAGCAACCTAACTTTTTAATAGTAATCAAGTGAAGCTAACTATAAGATGTATAATTAAATGACCGCGATCAATTTTAACATTGGCTTGATGTGGACTAAAAAAATGTTTTACAAACATTTGGCTTCCAAAGAGGCAGATCGTACAGATTTCCATCCTGTGAAACATTGAGCAAAGCCTGGAATACCAACAAAAGCTTATGATTAGTTTAGTACATTTTTTAAAAAAGTGTTTGATACCACCCATTGTGAATCACACTGGAAAATAGTGAGGGAATATGGGATGCCTCTAAACTGGCCCAGTATTCTTACAGTAAGTCCAGCGGATGTGCCAGAATAGATGAAGCAATAACAAGAGTTTTTCAACATCAAGACAGGTGTGAAACAAGGCTTTATCTTATCTCCATTTCTTTATTGATATCCATCAACTATGATATGAAAAAAACAACATACAATAAAACTGCCATTAATACCCTCTGGAACCGAACTGATGGACGGACCTGGACTTCAAACAATATAACACAACTTGATACTACACAAAATGTATACTTTACAAGAGATGATAGAGAGCCTCGAAAGAGGCGGATAAACTTTGATGTGCCATTAATGTCCTGTGGAACCGACCTAACTGACGAACCTGAACTTACAAACAATATAACACAACATGATACTACACTAAATATCTGCCTTACAAGAGATGATGGAGAACCTCAAAAGAGGCGGATCATCATGATATGTGATATGTATTGTCTACAACTCAGCTAGTACCCCTATTAACATTGGTCATTCATGAATTGAATGAATAGAAAAGTTCACTTATTTAGGCATTATCATTGCAAGTGATGGCCATGTATAACAGCATTTAGCTTGCAGGACAGGAACCTTCTTTCAGAAAGTACGACCATTCAGGGCAAACAAATCAATTAGCCTGTAGACATGGAAGTCATCCATATAGGTCGAAAAGTGGTTAAACATGACTTGGCATGGAAAAGGATCCTATGTATAGCATACAGCGATCATGTCACCGTAAGCAAAGTGGTGGCTGAATGGTGTATGGCATTCGCAGGACAAATGAAAATGTTCCCAAAACAGCTTAAAAATGGCGGCCCAAAAAATGAAATTGAAAATAGCCATTCTCTATCTAACATGGCATGGCAGCGTCTTTAGACCTTTAAACCATAAGCTGGGAAGAAGCTGTGAATGTCACATAACACTGATCTCTGTGAAAAGAAATTGCTACCCTATGTGCTGAAGTACTGCAATAAATAGAGGGCGCAATGACTGAGTTGTAAAGTGCTTGCTTCTGAACCTGGGGTCCTGGGTCGAACCCTGGTGAAGACTGGGATTTTTAATTTTGAGATTTTTAGGGCGCCTGTGAGTCCACTTAAGTTGGGGAAAGTAATGGAGGTTAGTTGTGCTGACCGCATGATACCATGCTCATTAACTGTTGGCTAAATAAACAGATGACCTTACATCATCTGCCCTATAGATTGCTAGGTCTGAAAGGGGAACCTTACCATACTGTAATAAATAAATGTTATATATTCCTTCCACATTGATAGTGTGTCATGGGGGTAGTTTGGTTGTTGTTCCAGTTAGGTGTTCCAACATACAGTGTAGCCAGAGTTAGTAACTCACAAATTTGTAATATAAGTGCTCTTTTATAAACAAAACAACATACAACTCAGTTCAGTCTACTGTTTTCGCTGTCATGTGTTCTCTCCCTTTTCTCCCCTTTCATCAGCTGATCCAGTCTATTACACCAATAGCATCTTAAAGTAGAGGTCTTACTTCTGTCCATACACAAAGACTCAACACTGGGGGAAATGTTCAGGAAACTGAAAGTCTTTACTATTCTTTGATTCACTGCTGCTTTGACTTCTGTGTCAATGCACATTTTTTCTTTGTATGCTCTGACACCTTCATAGCAGTGCTCTAAAAACTGTTTGCTAGACCAGGTCTGACACCTTCATAGCAGTGCTCTAAAAATGTTTGCTAGACCAGCTCTAACACCTTCATAGCAGTGCTCTAAAAACTGTTTGCTATACCAGGTCTGACACCTTCATAGCAGTGCTCTAAAAATGTTTGCTAGACCAGCTCTAACACCTTCATAGCAGTGCTCTAAAAACTGTTTGCTAGACCAGGTCTGACACCTTCATAGCAGTGCTCTAAAAATGTTTGCTAGACCAGCTCTAACACCTTCATAGCAGTGCTCTAAAACCTGTTTGCTAGACAAGCTCTGACACCTTCATAGCAGTGCTCTAAAACCTGTTTGCTAGACCAGGTCTGACACCTTCATAGCAGTGCTCTAAAAACTGTTTGCTAGACCAGGGGGAAAGTAACTAGTCCGGTCTTCAATTTTGATGTTTTAGTCTGTGATTTTTTTCATTGCCTCTAGAAAGTTATTTTATTAGATCTCTAAACCAAGTAAGGAAAAAAAATGCATTCCAGTAAACATGAATACAGTGATTGTTTTATTTACGTCCTGTAAACATGAATACAGTGATTGTTTTATTTACGTCCTGTAAACATGAATACAGTGATTGTTTTATTTACATCCAGTAAACATGAATACAGTGATTGTTTTATTTACGTCCAGTAGAAATGAATACAGTGATTGTTTTATTTACGTCCAGTAGAAATGAATACAGTGATTGTTTTATTTACATCCAGTAGAAATGAATACAGTGATTGTTTTATTTACATCCAGTAGAAATGAATACAGTGATTGTTTTATTTACATCCAGTAAACATGAATACAGTGATTGTTTTATTTACATCCAGTAAACATGAATACAGTGATTGTTTTATTTACGTCCAGTAGAAATGAATACAGTGATTGTTTTATTTACATCCAGTAAACATGAATACAGTGATTGTTTTATTTACATCCAGTAAACATGAATACAGTGATTGTTTTATTTACGTCCAGTAGAAATGAATACAGTGATTGTTTTATTTACATCCAGTAGAAATGAATACAGTGATTGTTTTATTTACATCCAGTAGAAATGAATACAGTGATTGTTTTATTTACATCCAGTAAACATGAATACAGTGATTGTTTTATTTACGTCCAGTAGAAATGAATACAGTGATTGTTTTATTTACATCCAGTAGAAATGAATACAGTGATTGTTTTATTTACGTCCAGTAGAAATGAATACAGTGATTGTTTTATTTACATCCAGTAGAAATGAATACAGTGATTGTTTTATTTACATCCAGTAGAAATGAATACAGTGATTGTTTTATTTACGTCCAGTAGAAATGAATACAGTGATTGTTTTATTTACATCCAGTAAAAATGAATACAGTGATTGTTTTATTTACGTCCAGTAAAAATGAATACAGTGATTGTTTTATTTACGTCCAGTAGAAATGAATACAGTGATTGTTTTATTTACGTCCAGTAGAAATGAATACAGTGATTGTTTAATTTACGTCCAGTAAAAATGAATACAGTGATTGTTTTATTTACATCCAGTAAAAATGAATACAGTGATTGTTTTATTTACGTCCAGTAGAAATGAATACATTGATTGTTTTATTTACACCCAGCAAAAATGAATACAGTGATTGTTTTATTTACATCCAGTAAAAATGAATACAGTGATTGTTTTATTTACACCCAGTAAAAATGAATACAGTGATTGTTTTATTTACATCCAGTAAACATAAATACAGTGATTGTTTTATTTACGTCCAGTAAATATGAATACAGTGATTGTTTTATTTACGTCCAGTAAACATGAATACAGTGATTGTTTTATTTACATCCAGTAAATATGAATACAGTGATTGTTTTATTTACATCCAGTAAACATGAATACAGTGATTGTTTTATTTACATCCAGTAAATATGAATACAGTGATTGTTTTATTTACGTCCAGTAAATATGAATACAGTGATTGTTTTATTTACGTCCAGTAAACATGAATACAGTGATTGTTTTATTTACATCCAGTAAATATGAATACAGTGATTGTTTTATTTACGTCCAGTAAATATGAATACAGTGATTGTTTTATTTACGTCCAGTAAATATGAATACAGTGATTGTTTTATTTACATCCAGTAAATATGAATACAGTAGGGGTGCACCGGATAGTCCCTCCGGCTCCGGCTTCTGCCGAATATCTGGCATTTTTTACTATCTGGTGCTATTCGGCTCCGGTCGGATATCACTACCGGATAGTAAACCGGATAGTAAAAAATACACCTATTTAATATGCATAAAGTGGACCTCGTTCCATTACTGTCTGTTATAGAATGTATTAATGCTTATATGAAAACAAAATAATGTGCTTAAAAATAGAGCCATTATGAATATGCACCAAACTTCGTTTATTATAAAGACAAGGCGTGTTAATAACTTAATATAAATAGAGATGAAACTTTACATCATAAATGCGCTTTACATACAGAGCAGCAATGGATGGCACTTTTTTCAATTTGTCTTGACCTTTGAGTAAGTTAGTTAACATGTTAAAATGCTACATTCCTTGACTACGTCATGCTGACCAGACGTCTGTCTAGCTGTGCGGGTATATCTCCAGAGGTAGAGATGAACAACTCCCACCCCCTTTTATTTGTTTAGTCCATCACATTGAGTTTTTTATGGGTGGGTAACCACAAGTTAAATACGATGGACGTAGGTTTAATGTCAGCGTATTGACACTCTCTAGTGGTCACACCTTTCGAGGGAACTGAGTTTGTTTACTTAGTAGTTAATCTTTATTGGGGGGGGGGGGGGGGGGGCTGGACTACAAGAGCCACACCTCTAATGTAACCAGGTATATTTCTAGATGAACAACTCCCTTCCCCTTTTATTTGTTTAGCCCATCACATTGAGTTCATTGATTGACAGGTGACCCCAAGTCAGATACGATGGACATAAGCACTCTCTAGAGGTCACACGAGGGAACTAGGTTTGTTATTGGGGGGGGGGGGGGGGGACTAGACTTTACATTATAAATTCGTATTACATACGTAGCAGCGATGTCTGGCACATTTTAAAAGCTTGTCTTGACCTTTGAGTGGTCTTGTAAACACGTAATATTCCTTAACTACGTCACGCTGATAATCTGTCTAGATGTGCGGGTATATTTCCAGAGGTAGAGATGAGCACCCCCACCTCCTTTTGTTTGTTTAGTCCATAACATTGAGTTCACGGATAGGCAGCTGACCACATTAAGCCAGATGTCAACGTGTTGACACTTTCTAGAGGTCACATCTTATGAGGGAACTGAGTTTGTTTACTTGGAGTAGAATTTTTATTAGGGGCGGGACTACAAGCCAAATCTCTATAAGGTTAATCTGGTATGAGTTTGTTTATTATGAGATAGGTTGTCAATCAAGGGTCTGGTCCACAAACCAAATTGTTAAGACATATTGACACTGTCTAGAGGTCACT
Organism: Biomphalaria glabrata; assembly: GCF_947242115.1. Taxonomy (NCBI): domain Eukaryota; kingdom Metazoa; phylum Mollusca; class Gastropoda; family Planorbidae; genus Biomphalaria; species Biomphalaria glabrata. The sequence continues at coordinate 4,041,948 of NC_074721.1, read as the reverse complement.
AGATGATGACACTAAGTTTGTTTACTTGAAGAGAAATGTAAATTAGAGCGCTGAACTACAGGACACATCCCTACAAGTATTTTGTTACACAAGCCACGGGTATCAAAGTGGCATGCAAGGGCATTTAGTAAATTAAATAGTAATAATAATGGCTGATAAAAAGTCATCACTTATATGGCGTTACTTTAATGTCAAAACAATGGACTACTCTAAAGCAGTTTGCAATGCTTGTAAAATAGTAATGTCACGTGGTAAACCAGGCAAACTTAAAGACTTCTCAACCACCACTATGATTAGTCATCTACGCTCGAAACATCCAGACTTATTCAACGAAATGACTGCATTGAAATCAGCATCAAGTAATATCACTGCCTGTGCCAGTACGTCTACGAGCTCCAGTGATTCGTCAAGCCTCACACACAAGCAGCAACCAGGGATTAAAGAGGTCTTAGACAAAGCTAAATTGTGGAATATTAATAGTGATAATGCTAAACGCATTCACTTGGCCATAGCAAAGATGATTGCACTGACATGGAACCTTACCAAGTAGTTGAGAAGCCTGGATTTATTGGACTTTTAAAAGTACTGGAGAAAAGATACACTGTGCCTAGTCGCAAATATTTTACAGAACGTGTTATTCCAGATATCTACGACAATATTTCCTCAAAGCTTCGTGAAATGCTATCTGATGCTAAAAGCATCGCTTTCTCAACGGTCACTTGGACAGCTGATAATACCACCGAATCATATTTTGGTTTAACTGCCCATTGGTTGAATGAGTCATTTGACCGAAGCAGCTATGTTTTGCATTGTACAAAATTTAATGGCCAGCATACGGCTGCAAATTTGCTGTACTTAAGATATTTACTAAGCCATTATCTGTATTAGATACAAACCAGAAGCGGTTTGTGGCCTTTAAAACACGAGCCTAATGACAAGTTGATGGTGTCAAATACATGAACACAAACATCTACCCACTATACAACTTAGATTGTACTTATGAAAGATTTACGCTATAAAACCAAGAGTGATCTTTACCTTTGAAAGATTTACATTAGTTACATATATGTTTATATATTCTGCATGAGTTATCCCACATTCTACTTTACAATACATACGCACACACCATCTCATTTTACAAAGATTAGTTTATGATAAACATATCTGTAAAAAAAAATGCTGTTCATTTTAATTTATCAATCAGTGATAGAGTTTAAAGTAAGAAAGTAAATAACAAAATAATATGAATATAGGTATGTTATATAGAAGATTTGCAAAAACGTCAGTAAAACGAGCTGTTTGAGTCATGTAGGTATCCGGCTCCGGCCGAATATCTAATTGTACTATCCGGTTATATCCGGCTCCGGCGGGATATCAAAAAGTACTATCCGGTGCACCCCTAGAATACAGTGATTGTTTTATTTACATCCAGTAGAAATGAATACAGTGATTGTTTTATTTACATCCAGTAAAAATGAATACAGTGATTGTTTTATTTACACCCAGTAAAAATGAATACAGTGATTGTTTTATTTACATCCAGTAAACATAAATACAGTGATTGTTTTATTTACGTCCAGTAAATATGAATACAGTGATTGTTTTATTTACGTCCAGTAAACATGAATACAGTGATTGTTTTATTTACATCCAGTAAATATGAATACAGTGATTGTTTTATTTACATCCAGTAAACATGAATACAGTGATTGTTTTATTTACATCCAGTAAATATGAATACAGTGATTGTTTTATTTACGTCCAGTAAATATGAATACAGTGATTGTTTTATTTACGTCCAGTAAACATGAATACAGTGATTGTTTTATTTACATCCAGTAAATATGAATACAGTGATTGTTTTATTTACGTCCAGTAAATATGAATACAGTGATTGTTTTATTTACGTCCAGTAAATATGAATACAGTGATTGTTTTATTTACATCCAGTAAATATGAATACAGTAGGGGTGCACCGGATAGTCCCTCCGGCTCCGGCTTCTGCCGAATATCTGGCATTTTTTACTATCTGGTGCTATTCGGCTCCGGTCGGATATCACTACCGGATAGTAAACCGGATAGTAAAAAATACACCTATTTAATATGCATAAAGTGGACCTCGTTCCATTACTGTCTGTTATAGAATGTATTAATGCTTATATGAAAACAAAATAATGTGCTTAAAAATAGAGCCATTATGAATATGCACCAAACTTCGTTTATTATAAAGACAAGGCGTGTTAATAACTTAATATAAATAGAGATGAAACTTTACATCATAAATGCGCTTTACATACAGAGCAGCAATGGATGGCACTTTTTTCAATTTGTCTTGACCTTTGAGTAAGTTAGTTAACATGTTAAAATGCTACATTCCTTGACTACGTCATGCTGACCAGACGTCTGTCTAGCTGTGCGGGTATATCTCCAGAGGTAGAGATGAACAACTCCCACCCCCTTTTATTTGTTTAGTCCATCACATTGAGTTTTTTATGGGTGGGTAACCACAAGTTAAATACGATGGACGTAGGTTTAATGTCAGCGTATTGACACTCTCTAGTGGTCACACCTTTCGAGGGAACTGAGTTTGTTTACTTAGTAGTTAATCTTTATTGGGGGGGGGGGGGGGGCTGGACTACAAGAGCCACACCTCTAATGTAACCAGGTATATTTCTAGATGAACAACTCCCTTCCCCTTTTATTTGTTTAGCCCATCACATTGAGTTCATTGATTGACAGGTGACCCCAAGTCAGATACGATGGACATAAGCACTCTCTAGAGGTCACACGAGGGAACTAGGTTTGTTATTGGGGGGGGGGGGGGGGACTAGACTTTACATTATAAATTCGTATTACATACGTAGCAGCGATGTCTGGCACATTTTAAAAGCTTGTCTTGACCTTTGAGTGGTCTTGTAAACACGTAATATTCCTTAACTACGTCACGCTGATAATCTGTCTAGATGTGCGGGTATATTTCCAGAGGTAGAGATGAGCACCCCCACCTCCTTTTGTTTGTTTAGTCCATAACATTGAGTTCACGGATAGGCAGCTGACCACATTAAGCCAGATGTCAACGTGTTGACACTTTCTAGAGGTCACATCTTATGAGGGAACTGAGTTTGTTTACTTGGAGTAGAATTTTTATTAGGGGCGGGACTACAAGCCAAATCTCTATAAGGTTAATCTGGTATGAGTTTGTTTATTATGAGATAGGTTGTCAATCAAGGGTCTGGTCCACAAACCAAATTGTTAAGACATATTGACACTGTCTAGAGGTCACTAGATGATGACACTAAGTTTGTTTACTTGAAGAGAAATGTAAATTAGAGCGCTGAACTACAGGACACATCCCTACAAGTATTTTGTTACACAAGCCACGGGTATCAAAGTGGCATGCAAGGGCATTTAGTAAATTAAATAGTAATAATAATGGCTGATAAAAAGTCATCACTTATATGGCGTTACTTTAATGTCAAAACAATGGACTACTCTAAAGCAGTTTGCAATGCTTGTAAAATAGTAATGTCACGTGGTAAACCAGGCAAACTTAAAGACTTCTCAACCACCACTATGATTAGTCATCTACGCTCGAAACATCCAGACTTATTCAACGAAATGACTGCATTGAAATCAGCATCAAGTAATATCACTGCCTGTGCCAGTACGTCTACGAGCTCCAGTGATTCGTCAAGCCTCACACACAAGCAGCAACCAGGGATTAAAGAGGTCTTAGACAAAGCTAAATTGTGGAATATTAATAGTGATAATGCTAAACGCATTCACTTGGCCATAGCAAAGATGATTGCACTGACATGGAACCTTACCAAGTAGTTGAGAAGCCTGGATTTATTGGACTTTTAAAAGTACTGGAGAAAAGATACACTGTGCCTAGTCGCAAATATTTTACAGAACGTGTTATTCCAGATATCTACGACAATATTTCCTCAAAGCTTCGTGAAATGCTATCTGATGCTAAAAGCATCGCTTTCTCAACGGTCACTTGGACAGCTGATAATACCACCGAATCATATTTTGGTTTAACTGCCCATTGGTTGAATGAGTCATTTGACCGAAGCAGCTATGTTTTGCATTGTACAAAATTTAATGGCCAGCATACGGCTGCAAATTTGCTGTACTTAAGATATTTACTAAGCCATTATCTGTATTAGATACAAACCAGAAGCGGTTTGTGGCCTTTAAAACACGAGCCTAATGACAAGTTGATGGTGTCAAATACATGAACACAAACATCTACCCACTATACAACTTAGATTGTACTTATGAAAGATTTACGCTATAAAACCAAGAGTGATCTTTACCTTTGAAAGATTTACATTAGTTACATATATGTTTATATATTCTGCATGAGTTATCCCACATTCTACTTTACAATACATACGCACACACCATCTCATTTTACAAAGATTAGTTTATGATAAACATATCTGTAAAAAAAAATGCTGTTCATTTTAATTTATCAATCAGTGATAGAGTTTAAAGTAAGAAAGTAAATAACAAAATAATATGAATATAGGTATGTTATATAGAAGATTTGCAAAAACGTCAGTAAAACGAGCTGTTTGAGTCATGTAGGTATCCGGCTCCGGCCGAATATCTAATTGTACTATCCGGTTATATCCGGCTCCGGCGGGATATCAAAAAGTACTATCCGGTGCACCCCTAGAATACAGTGATTGTTTTATTTACATCCAGTAGAAATGAATACAGTGATTGTTTTATTTACATCCTGTAAACATGAATACAGTGATTGTTTTATTTACATCCTGTTTTATTTACGTTCAGTAAACATGAATACAGTGATTGTTTTTTTTATATACAGTATGAATACAGTGATTGTTTTATTTATATACAGTAAAAATGAATACAGTGATTGTTTTATTTACATCCTAGGCTGTACTCTGAAGCCAAAGCAGCAGTGATGGATTATCAACTGACAAAGCAAGCTCTGATCACCGCCTTCCAGCAAGCCAATCTTGGACTTTGGGTGAAGAAACCTCCAGAACATGATGAGTTCCCTCTGGTGGATGTATAAAACCCTGACAGTGCCCGCTTGACCTATGTCTTACAGTTCTTGTTATCTTGAGGATCAGTTTTAGTGTTCAGTGTCCAATGTTGTCCATATTGTAAACATGTAGTCTCTCACACAATGGTTGACCTTTCACCTTATGTTGTTGTACACATTAGTATCAAATTGACTTGATGTCATTACACTTAAAAATGGATACCAGTATAGTGAAACTAAAATGTCCAAAGTTTTAGTTAATGGAAACATTTGCTCAGGCAGCAAATGTTACCAAATGAATGTTGAGGAAACAGGATAAGTAGATTTTTGTCTTATTTTCTCATATTTCAGATTTATCTATAACAAACGTTTGTTCAGTACAAGAACATTATGTCCATTCCATCCAAATGGTAGGAAAAAGGAAAATTATTCTAATTAATATCCAAGAAAATAGATTTACATTTTTCTGTTAGCAGTGGAATTCATTCTCTTGCTGTATATAAGACCATAGACCAGATTCTTTATACAAAATGTTCACAGTGAGTGCATAACAATATGATTATTATTTTATATATTGTGTATCACTGGGTCCCTTAACACTGCTGCCATAGACTGTTAGCTCTTCCAAGAATCACATCTTCTTTTTAGATGCTGGCTTTGATGTAAAAATCATAACATATTTATTTCCTGTGAAAAATTAGTTGCAACATAAAAATGATTAGTCCTTTTTTTTTTTAAAAAAAAAGAGCATAATGAAGACACTGTTTTTTTATAAATATACTGATGAATATTATTTTAGTAATATGTAAAAATCATAAACCTATTTATTTCCTTTGAAAAATTAGTTACAACATTAAAATGATGAGTCTTTTATTTGATTGCAAGAGAAGGTCATAGGTTATATTTGAAATATACTGATTTTAGTAATAAATCATATTACATGTTAAGAAGTAAAACAAAAACCAATGTCTCCTTCTGTCTTGAAGAACAATGAATGTGCCCAGGGGAACTACTGGTGTTTAGTTTAAAAAAGACAAAAGCTGAACGCCAACACTGAAATGTTGGAACTTGCCGTAGATGTAGATTTGGCTCTTGATGAGCTTAATAAAGGCGGGACTAAGTTTAGGCTTCGATGTGTTACAAAACAACTTTTGTAACTTTGTAACAAATGGAGAGGGGCAGTGATGCCATGACGTACATATGGGGACATTTTTAACTGTTGTTGTTATTTGTTTGAAAGACATTTTTAATATACCCCATCATTTATTGTAGTTTCAAGTTTGTAGTTACTATCTTTTATTTTGTTGTCAAGTTCCTGTTGTAAATGTAATGATTCAGTTTTTTTTGTTTGTGTATGACCTAAAAGAGTTCTTCTAGGGCAACTGACACCAAGAGTTAACTGACATTCCAGATGGTAATGTTATGTGTTAGTTCATGTTCTGAGACAGTTCAAAGTGGAGTTGAGCTATAATCACTTCACCACATAATTATCTCCCCTTTCATAAAGTTTGTAACCTACTGTATAAACAATTCTCTTAAAACCATAACATTGTTGATGTCTTTTTTTTTTTTCAAAGGCCTAAAAATCACACAACTATTAAACATTTATTATATGTGTCAATAACTTTTGTTGACTTTTATTTTTTATCAAAATTACCCCTATATGGAAGACCTAGCTTATCCCATTTTTTTTTTATTGTTTTTGCTTGGTACCTTGGCTCGTGAACTCTTGAATCTAGTGTTTACGTTAATTCATGAAAAGTTTATCCAAAACCAACTTTTAAATATCCAGCTGCATAGGGAGACGCCGAGTTGGAGCCCTGAATCTAAAACTCTAAATGTTTGTCCGTGAGACAATTATGTAACATGGGTTTCGCACTATTGATCACTGAAAAGTTTTTTTCTCACAAATAAGTGCTTGTTATTATTGTGATCATCGTTAACGCAGTAGCGTAGATAGGAAATTTGGGGCCCAGGGGGCTTGACCTCTATAGAGGCCCCTGCATTTTGACATTTCACATCATGACATGAGATAATGTAAAAACAATTTTTGGAAACTCATTAAAGGAAGCCCCCTCAAATGGGTGCCCGGGGGATTCTCAAATTTGGACCCCCCTTACTATTACCCTAACTATGCAACTGCGTTAACGCTGTTTTCGGAGATTTAGAAATGTTTCTGCAAGCAACACGGAGTAGAAATCCATTATCTGAATCTTGAAATTTGTCAAGCAGTGACGTCTAGCTTTGTAGGTCAACCAGTTCCAGTTGCAGCTCTGTCTGGGCACTTGGCACATTGGCCGCAGATGGATTTTCGACACCACGAACATTGTTCAATTTGAACACGATCATCATCACATGGTCCAGACTGAACACCTCACCACATAGATTTTGTTGGTGATTAATTAAATGAAACCAGAGGTTTGGTTCATTTGACTTTTTTTTTATAACTCTTCTGTCAGCCCTACTTGTTGCACCAACAGTTTCACTCCTCCCACTAATTTCTCCCAAGCAAGAGAAGGATCCTCTGTGATGGTTGAAACTTCTTTGACAGGACTTTGCTTGTGGTGGTCCTATGCATGCTCCTCATAGCGACCAACTTCTTCGATTTGAAAACATGTTTTTTCCATGAATAAATACCAAGATTTTGAGCGGTATCAGATGTCAGTAGAGTGGCAATAGAAAACATTTCGAAATCAGGCTTGTCTGTTGTATTTGAATGGAGATATCTACCCATATCTTTCTCTCGCCTCCCAAGAGAAATGTTGACAACGTCAACAAGATTCATTTCAAAACAATTCTTCAATCTATGCTATTATAGCAAGAAAATTTTTATTTTTTTGGGATTCGCCGTGAGAAAATGTTCTTTTTGGTAAATATTTTCATCAATCCACCATTCTAGGAGAAATCTAGCAAAACTGCAGCCTTGTTTGTTTATATGTTTGGTTACATAAAGCTATTTATATCCTTTAAAAAGAGCCAATCTATCTTTATAAAACCAAATATGTTGGCTTAGTGGTGCAAATCATTACTGTAAGGTAGAGAAATATAAGTTGTTTTTTCAAACATTTTGTGGAGAGGGGAATTTCTACTCTTTCTGCGGGCCGGTTGGTTGGTGTCCCGCAGGCTGTATTTTGGGTATCACTGAGTTTAGTAACAAGTAATACAATAGTAACACAGGGATGGATGAACAGAAGACAAAACAAAAATATACTTAAGAATGATTTAACACAAAGTTGTTTGTTTTTTTTTTGGTCAAGTTTTTATTAGATCTTTCAATACAATGGAACATAAGTTGAAAATATAAAGAAAAAAAAAGATGCCTGATGAACAAAAAACTAAATGACCTTTATTTTGAAGACACTGTGTAAAAAAATAATAAACTAGTCAATTCTTTTTAAAGATGCCAGTATTTTATATAACATTCATTTACAAGTCAAAACATTTCATATCAAACAATAGCATGAAGCTACTCTATAGTAAGTACAGGTCACCCTTAGGAAATATATAAAGGAAATAATGTCTGATGATATCTGGCTAGGGTGTTTTCAATTATACATCAGTCCAAGGTTTTATGTCACAGTATTTACATATTAAACTAGTCCCACTACATGGTGTGACCATCACAACATTTGATGTTACAGGGCATAGTGTACTGTCTGGTCGAGAGAGTAAACTTTCTGATCCAGTGGATGAAGTGTTTTTATAGATATCTTAATATATACAGAATTTAAGTTTACATTATGGGGTTGATTTTTAAAAAAATATGTCGAACCAGGTACATGAATTTCTGCCAAGCCAGTGAAATTTCTTTTAAAAATATGCCCCATGGGTTTGGAATCTAACCCTTACACAACACAGTATTTGCTGTTAGGTCATCAGTCAAACTAATTTTGATATCAACTATTCAAAGGCACAGCATACAAACACTTAAAATAAATAAGTTCCATGATGTTACAGAGTTTTTTCCTCCTTTGTCTTTCAAAACAACCAAATCATTCATAATATTCACATTCTAAAAGGCAACACTATGGACTAAATCTCATTCATTATATTCATTGCTAGTTTAATGCAGGTAAAACAAAAAAATGGTAGATATATAAAAAGTTGACATATTTAAACAAGTCAAGAATATGATAATGAAAGACAAGGCTATTGACAGGATCAAGTCAACTAACCAAACAGTCCAACTGTCAAACCAAGACATCACTAACACTCAGCCAGGCCAGACAAACAAGCAATACTGTTTTATGTTACTCCATTCCAAACTGAAGCTAAGTCTTGACACAAAGTAGAAAAATGGGTTCACAAGAACAAATAGACACAAACTTTTTGAGACCCACCAATTTCTGGATGGTCAACAAAAAATACTAATAAGAGATGATAAAAACACAAAATACAAGTTGAGCATTTCAACTTCAATGCCTTAACAATGAAATAAAACAAAACCAGCAAAATTATGGTGAGAATGGAATGGTGATTGCACCACACAGGAGACGGTTGTCTCTGACATGATTCTGTGCCACATAAACAAAACTTGAGGTGAAAACTTGGATGTCATGAACAATTCCTAAGACCAAAAGCGTGCTCATAAAGTTGGGGGAGATGGTGGGGGAGGGGGTGGCGACGGCGGAGGCAAACCTTTAGGCAGCGGCGGTCTCTTGTACTCCAACTTTTGGCGAGACTGTCTGTACATGAGGTCAGGCGGTGGGGTGATGGGAGGGTGTGCATGGGAGCCATCATCTTCATCATCATCATCAAATATGTTGTTGGGCAGGGTGGAGGAGAATGCATCATTGATGCTGAAACCACTGTTCTGGTGCTGCAGTACCTGAGATGAGACGTTCTCATGGTGCCTCCCAGAGGTTTCCAGCCTCATAGCTTTAGAAGGCCTCTCCTCAAGGTAGTCAGGGGCAGATCTCTTAGAAGATTTGCTCTCATGACGGGAGCGGTCGTGTTTAGAAGAATGCTTCTTGCTTTTATGATGGTGGCTGCGACTGTGGTGACCATGATGGTGTGATCTATGTGACTCTCTTTCGTGTCCATTTGAGCTATGGTCACTTTCTCGCCTGCTGTAGCTGCTAGAACTATCCCCTGATCTGGGAACAGAAAGGCGAATTTTCAAACCTTCAGATTTCTTCTCTAACGAAGACAGTGAAGGGGATGACTCGTCAATAATTTCACCTTCTTCAAAAGGTGTGTTAGATCTTGAAGACATTTTGGACCCACCAGGGACATGATCTCCATCAGCTGTATCAGACTTTAATGGTTTTATTTTCAGCTTCAAGCTTGGCTCTGTATTTTTCACATAATGCCTCTCACCAGATGGGTCAAGCTTCACTTTGATTTTAAGACTAGGAGCATTGGGACTGTCCATATTTTGAGGTGTGTTAGCGGCACTGAGCTTTAAGCTTTTCTCCACAGGAGAGTTGTTGGTAGACCCTGCTAGCGCATCAAAAACTGTGTCCTCTGCCATTACAGGAACTTGGCTTGAATCTTCAACCACTGATAGTGATTCATTTGCTGCTTTAGATTTGGCACGCTCTCTATACATGGACAAAGATAGTTTAGAAGCTTGCTGCTGTAACTGACTGCTGCTATCTGAAGACTTTACTTTTTGTTCAGGGGGTGTTGAGTGGCTGGGAGCTTTTGCTATTTCTGAACTATTAACAATGGCATTTGCATCAAATTCTGGAGGGCTTTGGGTTGGGGCAGAAGGGGATGTTGAAAAAGGTTGTTCTGTAGATTCCTGAGCAGATATATAATCAGCAGCAGACTTAGCTTGCTGGTGTCTGAGGGCTATAGATTCTTCACGACTGGGTTGGGATTTAGAGCCCGAGTCAGGTTGTCCCTCAGGACGTGGCTGAGTGTGTCGAGCTGGGTCTTGGTGCCTGTGAGGATCTTTCTGTTTGGATACATCATGGTTAATTCTTGAGTGATCATGGGAACGGGATGGATCATGTGGTTTCCCAGGGTCTGCATGGTGTCTGCTGGGATCACTGGTTGGTCTGCTTGATGTGTGACTAGATGAATGAGTTGTATGATGTTGATTAGATGGCCTGCTACTTGGAGCTGATGCTCCTGGATGTCTTGGCTGAGGTTTGCTGCTGGTCCCAGGTGGAACTGATGGTGTGGGGTTCTGTGGTCGTCCACTTGGATGTGAGCGATGCTGCTGTTGGTGGTTGTTAGGAGGGGCAGGGGCAGAGGATGACGTTGGCGGTCGCATCTGAGCATTCTGTGCACGAGAATGTGAGGAGTCCTTAGATTGCCCAATAGATGCTGCAGCACCAAGGCCACTATCACCAGCTGTGGTACCCTGTTTACCATTAGGACTGCCAGCTGCTTCCTGTCCCGTTGAAGATGTCTGAGAAATGTCTACATTTTGTTGTAATGGTCGTGCTGGGTGAGTTGCCAATGACGAAGATGAAGAAGGGTGACTGACACTACTAGCAGCAGCCGCAGCACCAGACGATGTTCCTGGGATCTGACTTGGTTTTGTTCCAGGAGGTGCAGTTGAAGGGCCAGCTCTTGGAGCTGCTGCTGCCTGAGGCCTGTTGTTATTAGCAGTTCTGGACATCTGAAAGAAAAAAAAATTGTCATTGATTTAAAACAACTTAATACAAACAACTTACTAACCTGAATCAACATAACACACAATATCGTCAGGAAAAAAATCACGAAAGAAATGGTGACCATTCTGACACCCTTAACTATGGAGGAAAATTTTGCAATGTGATTTTTTGTTTCAAACATTATGAAACAATTTGTTGTTTTTTTTGAGTGACTGATTGGTTAATATTTTAAGAATTTTTAATTCATTCACCAATGAAATTAAACATGCAGGCCTTACACCCTTTAAATGGACTTCTAATGAAATTGTAATCTAGTATCCTTTAACCCTCTTTCCTAAGCTATCCTCCTACCATTGAGTTGAACCCATCATTGACACTTCAATTGTTGATGCTTTAATGCTATTTGTTTTGTATTCTTTCTTCACAATAAAGTTTTCCTTTGCATAAATATGTTAAATAGCTTCCCTGAGTAAAACGTCCTTCCCCCCCCCCCCTTTTAACGTTTTTATAGAGAATGATTTTTTTTTTAAAGCCGGGTCTAAAATTTCTTAAATTAAATTTTCTTGATTTTTTTTTTTGATAAAGGTGACATGGGATAATGAGATCAATAATCATTTTGTTTTTAAATGAGTTGTACGCGCTTTTAGCCTGATTTTGCTTTAAACTCAGTGAGTACCGTAAGTCCTCATTTAACGCCACATCTGTTTAACTACGACGGACTTTCAGGAATAACCATTAAACTCCGACATACAACCAAATTTCAATGGCCGACCAAGCAATATTTTTACATTTCAGTGTACTGAGCAGTGGCAGCACAGTGGTGTGGTGTGTTCGATAAGCTGGGTTGAGACAGTTCATCTCAGCAACGCATTCTCTCTTTCTCACACCATAATTACGCAGCAGAACTGTTAGTTTTTTGTTTTTTTTTACAATCAAAATTTATCCCATCAACATGGATGAAAATAACATGTAAGTGGTTAGGGTCTACACTACAAGAGTAGAATGTTACCTCCTTTATTAGAATATTTACCACAAGAATATATAGTGCTGTATCAAAAGGGAAAAAAATTTACTACATACTCTGCTATTAAAAAATTATTAACACCTAACCCACATCTAGGGTCACACTTAGCAACGAAGCATGCTTTCTTGTCCCATACCCCATCTTTAAGCAGGTACATAGTGTAATTTACTTTATACACACATATTCAGCTATTTAATGTCTTCAAAAAATAGGATATTATTTGCTGGGTATTTTTTTTATGAAAGGAATTAAATCTACCGAGATGTCTTTACTTTACGCAATACGTAATCCAATAACACCAGCGAAAGGTGGAACAATCAATACAAGTCAACGCTGATGCTGAATGCCAAACAAGTTTAATAGCAATGAAGTAACCACCAAATGTTAGCTCTCTACATTTATCAAAGGCTTCCTATCTTTAATGCGTCCTGGAAATAGTCTGTTTACATCGGCTGATATTTCATTCTGTCTAAAACCTATTCTTGTTTTTACTAGTCACGTCATTGTCTCTTAAGTCAAAACTTCCCCGATTTCTGAAACATAATTCCTTACCGTACCATAACAAGATAAACAATTTTTTTTGTTTAAATGGCAGAAATAATGATGAGTCAGTCATTGGATTAGATCATTTACATATATAAATACATGTTAAAATTCTATTATTGCTAAACTATCGTATAAAAGTGTGTTGGGAGTCTTACCCTGGATAAATTAGTCATCCATGATGGCAGAAGAGGACAGCCTTTGATCAAATTGAGAAATTCTTCTGAAACAGCTGCAAAACAAATAGAGCACTATTTATAGACACATTCTACTGTATACATACAGACACAAGAATAATTGGAACTAAACTTCCAACAACCATACAAAGTCTTCTGTTGATACTGATCCAATCAAGCACTTGCTGGTTGGTTTTTTTTTAAAAACTTACTAACAAAAAAAACTTTTAAATGTTTAAGGACAAAGTATGAAACAACTACTAGACAATTGAGTTTCTCTAGTCTACAGAAACTCAATTGTATCTATATTTCTTTTTTAAGTTAAGGAATCTTTTTCATTTTTAATGTAGGTTTTTACAAGATCAAGTCATTATTCTAACATGAAAGCTAATTCAAACACCCATCAAGTGGGAAGTTTATAACATTGTTTACATGTTTTTGGCACAATTTAGGCCATGTCGTGCCCATTTACAATGCTACTGAAGACATGCCTACCCCCAAGACCCAGAATGTGGAACACTCGGGTTGAGAATGTGGAATTTTGGGCCCCCAATGTGGAACATACACGCGTTTACGTTTGTCAGCCATACTGTACGCAGTATAAATAAAACTTCAATTATATTACTTTAATAACAATACTAGTTTGCTTTTTATACATTAGATGTAAATAGTATAATATAATTAAAAGTAAGAAAACCTTTAATTCATAATTATGTCCTTTGTTTGAAATCAATAGTTCTAACTCCTATGTGATTATTCTAGATCTACTTGATTATCTATCCTTTTCTAGGGCTCTACTCTAGTCACTCTAGATGTTGGCTCTAGTGCTAGATCTAAAATAATTTAAGAGTCTGTCTACTAGTAGTACTAGTCTAGGACTAGACCTACATCTAATAAGTCCTCTAAGTCTAAGAACACAGATAATAATAAATATATCATAGATCTAAATATTTATGTCTAGATCTATGGACTTATTGAGAACTAAATTTATTACATATGATAATGATACATAGAAATCTAGAGATCTATCACCTTCTAAGTCTATTTCTCTAGATACTAAGATAGATCTAGATTTAGTATCATCTAGACTCTAGTAACTAGTTAAATCTAGTAATCTAGTGCTAGATCTAGATACTAATTTATTTAGACTATGTAATAAGTAGATATATAGCCTTATTTAGATCTAGGCCTTAGCCTTACTGTGTCTAAGTTAATTAATTACATTTAGATCTAGGTCTAGATCTAGATCTCTAATAACCTATTTGAAAAAAAATCCTTCTCTTAGAATAGAATTACCTAAGAAACCAGTTGAGTTAGTCACGTTAGTCAGAATAGCGCCTTTGTCGGGAAAAGAAAGGGATTTGAATGGAAAAATAGGTTTATTAGCACTTACTAGATTCTAAGAATAGATCTAGACCTACAGTACTAGATCTAGATGTAGATCTATGTCTAGATCTAGCTCAACCATATCTTCGTAAATTTAGGACACACCGGGTCCGGGAGGAGATGAAATGTAAACAATAAACACAGACCTAGATATATTTTATTTTGCATTCAGTATTTTCATTTCGCATTATTAATAAATAATGAAAAATCAGCGATTTTTTTTTTTGTGTCGGAATTCAGACTTGGCGGAACAAAAAATCGTGAATGCGGAACATGTGAGCTTTTTTGATGCTTTTGCGGGACGGTTCCGCATAATGCGGGACTGTGGGCATGTCTGCTACTGTCACATTCTGAAGAAAATGATTGATTGCTTGGCTGTCTCTGTTTACAAATGACAACATAATCTTGGAAATTTAGAACTAATGGCTAATTCTATCTTGGTCACTTACATTCAATTTCAGCAATATCAGTCTGGGAATGTAACACCTGGTACCATTTCACATTAGGGTCTTTCATGGAGACAAACTGGGGAAGAAACAGAAGAGGAAGGTTAGAGACAGTCATGGAGACAAACTGGGGAAGAAACAGAAGAGGAAGGTTAGAGACAGAGTGGAAGGTTAGAGACAGTCATGGAGACAAACTGGGGAAGAAAAAGAAGAGGAAGGTTAGAGACAGAGTGGAAGGTTAGAGACAGTCATGGAGACAAACTGGGGAAGAAAAAGAAGAGGAAGGTTTGAGACAGAGTGGAAGGTTAGAGACAGTCATGGAGACAAACTGGGGAAGAAAAAGAAGTGGAAGGTTAGAAACAGTCATGGAGAATACATTTAGCAAGCTAAGAACTGCAAAATATGAAAACACACAACTAAAAAGGATAAATCAACTTACTCTAACAGAATGAGCTTTAGAGGCGATGTTTAAACACATAGTAGCTATAGTCTCTGGTTTATATTTCAAACAAAGCATTGTCAACTGTGAGCTATAAAAAGATGGGGAAATGTTAGTAAAATGTTTTTTCATAGATGACATGAAAAGAATATTTGAGATCAATAATATTCAATTGTTACTTAGTAACAACCTACCTAGCAGTAGCCAAATTGTATGCATACTGAGATATATCTTTTATATTTTCAGCTGTAACAGAATTGTATGGAATGTAAATCAAATTTGCTTAGCCTAGTAGTAAAAATTGTAAAACCTAGTTAGTACTTCTTTCCACTATCTTATACACTAAAAGTTAATGAAAGTTTAGTAAACGTGATAAAGGTACATACCTCCTAACAGAGCACACATTCGTATAACATAATTATGTGGATGCACAATTTGGAGCTGGAAACCTGTGACAGTTAAAAAAAAAAGAAAGAAAAAAAAATCACATTAAAATCACATTTCTAAGAAAGTAGCTACAATAAAGTATACACTAAAATTTAACATTTACTCAACTCGAAATTCCATTTAATTTTATACCAAATATAACATTTTCTGATAGCGGACAGAAAAGTTAGTTTAATCATAATAGAGTAGTGAGATACAAATGAGAAAAATGGATAATTCCATAGGAGCATGGAAAATAATTACAGAGAGAAAGAGAGTTGATATAGTGCTAAACTAGGGAGTTAAATAAGAATAAGATTTTAAAAAGTAATGAAGTAATGTATCCAAGATCAGCCCATTTCTTCCTGAGCAAATCTCAGTTCAAATTGCTATTCATATATGGTTTCACACTGTTAAACTACTAGGGAACTGAGGTGGGTTATCAGCACATGTTTTTTTTTATTCATCTATTAATTCAACTGGCTCAATTGGGTCTATGAAATTTGGTGGGAAAAGCAAATGCACTCAGTCATTGCACTAGTAACAGGACACCCATAGTTAGTTAACCTATTGCCTTAAAAAATAAAACATCGTCTCCCCTAGGACCATTAGGTCTCAAAGGGAACTTTCTGTTTTACTTACCAATGACTGCATAGATCTCTGTCTCACACTCGAGGACAAGCTTCCTCATTTCCTGGTAAGCCTGTCGGACAAAGATAGACCCACACATTTACTAGTACAGGTCATATGTGACTTTGTCTCGACTTAACTATTTGCCATTATAAATGATTGTGTCTTAGAGATGTGATAATTACATCTGGCTGGTGTCAGTAAGGATGTTGCAAATGTGCAACTCACACTGACTTCTCAACTGCACTCATATTTAGAATACACACTAGCATTAACTTTTTGTTTTCTACTTTTCAATTAACTTTTTGATATTCAGTGATGGGAAATGACTGGAAAATATTTGAAGGAAATTTTCTAAATCCACATTTGTTAATGTGCATATTACAGTAACCTAAATAAAGAGATGCTGAATTCTTTTTAAATTATGTAGAATGTAATGATATTGACTATATTACTACATTACTACTGTGCTCACACACACAATTATCACAATTATTTGTACATTTAGATGGAGTATCTTTGACAGGTTTTCTTTCTTTTTTGCACTTGGCATCTAGCTTTATATTTGGTCCAGACGACCATAACAACCACTATCACCTTTCATTCTTTTATGCTGTCTTCACATCGCTTTGTCTGTCTCTTCTTTTCCAGGTACTGCTTTAGGAAGAAGGTTTTTGCTAGCCCTGAGGACCTTGTGATATGCTCATAGTTTTAGTTTGCATTTTTTTTTTACAGTAAGCAGATCATCGTGGGGGCCCAATACTAATCCTATCTCTAATCTCCTCTGTCTATGTATGTGATCTTTCTGTGGCATCTCAATTCTGATTAGAACATGATAGTTCCAAAGAGTTTAACTGGTGTTGTGACCAAATCTCTCAAACAACTATTATATGGTGTGTACAAAAAACATGCTTCACTTCTACAATCCTGTTTCTTTTACAAGTCATTTAAGTGTTCAGAAATGATAAAGAACTTGACTCTGAAAAATTGCCAGACAGTTTTTGAATTTTAACTGAGTTCTTAACAAAGAGCAAACAGATCAGAAGCAAAGCGCAAAAGGCAATATTAAGGTTTTCACTTGGTCCTGCTACCTGACATCTCAGTTGGAGGTTGTTTCCAAGAAGATCTAGATATACTAGACAATGTGCTAGTCAAGCATTTGCATGAATTAGACCCACAAAGATATTAACATCAACTTGATTACATCTATTGTCTATATCTAATAATCTATTTGAAAATCAGTTAATCTTATTTTGCCTAAAAAATTTAGTTTTTAATATTATCTTTCTTGTAAAAATATTTCAGATCTTTTAAATATTAATCTAGATTTAATCTACTCTATCAAAATCTAGAGCTTAATCAGATCATAGATTTAGACTAGAACTAATTCCCATCACTGATTACTAAAAAATAAGTGTAATAACAGGTTGTATTTTTTTTTTAAATAATAGAAATAAATAAAACATTTGCTTAGGTCTAAGTTTAATCAATCAAAATGTTACAAAAGTCACTTACGGTGGATTCTATGTTGCAGCTATTTTGAATCAAAGCTTCCATTTTCCCTCTCCACTGGCTATCCAACTCGTAGGTAAGAGGATCATTTCTGTCTAAGAATTCTCTATTTTTGTTGCTCTTAATGATTTCAATGGCTGTGCGTATCAAATGTTCCAACTTTCTGGCACTTTCTTCAACTTTACCTCCAGCAAAAGCAAATCCTAATGCAAGATGCTGAAATATAATGCAGTGATGACCTATACAGTGACATAAAAAGATAAAACAAAAAAAATAATTGATCTGGTCAAGCAGGTGAACTTGAAATTGCCTTAAACAAATGAATTTGGACAGTTACTAGTCCATCCTTTACATCTAAACATCTAACAGAATGAAAATGAGCACAAAGTGAACAAAGAAAAAATTTCAGGGTCTCGGAAAGTCTACAACATGAAATCTGTCAGCAGAATGGCGGAAACATTTAAGTATTAAGGTGCAGTGAAAAATGGCACAAAATTACAGAGAAAAAGAATGCACCGCTAGCAGAGAAAGAAATCAAGCAAATCGACAATCTTCAGCTAGAATGGCCTGTCCAGTGTGCAGCCAAACATAGCTCTCAGCAGACACATGGGGAGGCAAGCACTTCCCTCTGAAAGACAAAAGTGATCTTCATCCTATCACTAATCTGTCAGGTCATTAATGTTAAGAAAATAATAATAAGTCTTGGTCTCACACTTAAGAATATCATTCAAGGCATTAAAGAAAATCTCTTTAGGTTCTATAGGAGAAGGGGTATATGGGAGAAGGTTTCTGAGCTGCGAGGATATAAACTTATTTTGTTGGCAAAATTTTTTTCACAAGAAAGAATTTAAGAATTGATAGTTTGGACAAATAAAATAAGCTTTCTTTTTTAAATGCTTAGTCAAAGACTGTAACTGTAATCAATTCAATTACTACTTATCCTTGAACTTTATGCTAAAATAGTGTTAACAACAAACAAAGGAAACAGTTGTGTAAAAATTAAGGGTAGGAAAATGCTTTATATTTAACAATAAAATGCGACAGTTATGATTTATTTTTTTAATGTTCTTCAAATATTGATTATTGTAAGAGTAAAGTTAGTGAAGTAAAAGTTCCCCAGTAATTAATTTAGTAGCATAATAACTTTAAATATAACAAAAAGATGCCCCAACACACTTTTTTAAAATGAAATTAGCATTAAAAATTACTTACGACTCTAGGAAAGTCCTTGACAGTCCGAAACATGTAAAATCTGTGCATAAATATGACACTTGTGTTCACAGCTAACTGTGTTCTGGTAAGTAAATAAAAATATACATGTAACTAAAACAATTGAAAACCATGTAAGGTTATAATAACCTTAATAACCTGAAATAATATGGCCATGTACACATGGATTGTATCTACTTTCGCTTCGTTTTTTTTTTTTAATATTATTTTTAATTTTAACTGATTTCTACTACAATAGCATTTGGGACTTGGATCAAGATTCACCTGGCTGTCTACAGTGTATAAGGTGTGTTGGGATGGTAGTAGTATATTAACGTTTCCTATTTTTTAATACCAATAGCGTGAAGTTTATTCTTAATAGGAAATTTTAATTTGTTCTAGACAATAACAAATAAAAATAATGTCAGATTACTAAGAATCAAGCTTACAGGCCAGATTTCAATCCAATTGTCTGTATGAGCATGGCTTGCTTCTGACGAAAAGTTAATTCCTGCTCCAGACTTATACCACTTTCCACACTTGGTGTGTTCTGCAATTTCTCCTCCGAGAAAAGCCATTTAAAGTTGCAGCTGAGGTCTTCCATGTTCTATAACAATAAAGAAAGGGAAATTAAAACGTTTTTAAACCCTTAAGAAATAGAAAGCACTAAATTTTAATTTTAATTTATTTTAAAATATTGACTAATTAATAAACAACATCAAAAAGTAAGTCTTTTTACAAATATATTTTCTTAGTGGATATTATACAATTCAGCATAAATATGGAAAATATTAAAGATAATATTTTTTTACAAGTGAAAGAATAGAAAATGCAATAATCTTACACCCTGCTAAGCGTTAAAAATATTAATGTACAAAAAACTTTTCAGTATTTAGTAGTGACAAATAATGTTATGAATGATCAGTGGGGTTATTTGATAAAATAGGCAATTCAAATTTTTAAACTTGAGATTTTATTTATTTAAGTTTCTTAAATGCAATTAGCTTTTCAACAAAAGACCAGACTTAACAGCCTTCTTTGTTTTCATAAGAAATGAGATTGTGCTTATCTAAGACCACAATATAGGAGCTTCCAGAAATGTTTCTGTTCAAATATGATGCACCCCCCCCTACAGAGGATTCTCAGAGACAATATCTTTCTTCTATTTTTACTCCTAAAAATTGCAAACTACTGTTCAAAATATCACTTTGTTGAATTTTAGTTTATATGAAATGACATTTTTTCTTAGGTTTCATTAGCATTAACCAAATATAGTTCATGTTTAAAATCAGGAAAAATCAGTAACATGTTTTGGGTGAAAAAAAAAATGGATGAAGACAAAAAAAATAAATAAATAAATAAATAAAAACTTAGTATTTCTTGCGGACACCTTGTTAAATTACCCATAAACCTTTATTGATGTTTGTTTACAGCGAAACAATATTAGTGTGGTGTGCTTGTAGTAAGATCCCAAAATGAAAAACCTTGCTAGAAGCTACATAAGGTGTTGAAAGGCAGTTGGGAGTTTAAATGTATGTATCTAGTTTGAAACAAACCAATACTTCGATAAATATATTTCTCATAAATAGAAATCACTGTAATTGAAGCTATTATGCTTGTTTATATAACGCATTGCACATTATAAGTCTTTTTCATCAACAAGCTTTTTTTTTTCTAAACCTACAGTACTTTTAAGGGGAATTAAATTGATCATAGTGACATTACAACTGTTCCATTTCCTTACTTTTCTGTGCCAAATTGCTGTCATAAATTTTAACCACTCAGACTTATGCTATAAATTATCCCCATGTGCATGGCAGAAAATGATATTCTCATCTTTTAAAGGGTATTAAAGAGTTTCTTTTATATGCATTTTTAGTCCAATAGGTTATTGGTAATATTCTGTTTGATAGGTTTAACTCATCAAATACCACAAGCACTCAGCACCAATCTATTGCCCCAACCTGTAATATCTAATAGAATCTGCATCCCAATTCTTACCCAATACTCCTATCAATTAGCAATCAACATAAATGAAATAGCAGATAGAATAGCCACAAAATGACAAGCTAAAAATTGAGAACATTTAGACATTTTTGTGTGCTTGAGTGTCATACTAACTTCATCTGTGAAATTAATACTTCAGCATGTTAGTGATATTGTAAAAAGAATGTTTCTGTCCTCATTCAATGCATAAATAAACTTTATTACAAAATATAAATCTAGATCTATATTAATTCTTAATAAATGTTAAAATTTTTCTTGATAAGCATCTGTTGTTTTTTTAAATTCAAAGTGAGTAAACTAACATCAATGACAGAGACGTCAGAGAAAGAAAAAGAATGAAAAACCTAACACCCAGAGACAGAGGCTGATCTTATTCTCTAGAATTAAATTTAGATTGGTTCCTATAGTATAGCTAACATATTAAGAACAACTAGATCTAGATCTACTTGAAACAAATGTTTAGGCTTAGGATTAAAAATGATTGTGGGGAACACAAAATTTCAAACTGCAACTTTTAAAATTTCTATTTAATAATCTCTTGACTCTCGAGTTTAATCTACCTGATAGATCCTAATGAAAGTTTAGTCTACTGATAGATCTAAATATTGATCTACGACTAAAAACAGCTCATAGTGATTAAGTAGCAACATCAAATATTCTTGTGTAACACAAAAGTATCATGACTATTGAGTGTATTCTATTGCCCTAAAATTTAAAATGTAAAGACCATAGCGTCAGTCTTAGTCTTAGTGGGTAAGAAGAGCATGGTCAGGTTCCAAGACAGACAGAATGTAATATGAAGCAATGTTTACAAATGAATCTTAGAGATTCATTTGTATAAAACGATGCTATGACAAGTACATTTTGCTATTCTGGAAGCAAGACAGCTACGTCTTCTTGCTTTAATACTCTTATTAAAATTCCATGTTGCGCAGTTTATTGCAACCCGCAGTCCTTCGGTAAAATGGCGGAAAGAAAGCAATCTCGCATTGAATAAATTTGGAATTTTTTATTCGTTAATAAACGTTACTAGACCCATGAGCGTAATATTTCCTAATCAAATCAAGATTTTAGCTCTTCGGTTAATTTTGTAAATTATTCTTTTACAATTAACTTTTTTTAAAAATTATAATTAATTTTAAGTAGATGTAAATCTAGGTCCTAGATATATAGATCTAGTGCTTTGGAGGTCAACGAACTTTAAAGGAAATGGTGGATTCACATGGGTCGTCAGCACTAACGGTGGGGAGATAACTTTCACGCCTGACCTAGATATTTACGGATGTGATTTAAAAAAAAAAAAGGCATTTTTTCAATCTAATCTTTAAATACTAAAATATTTAATTATAGATCCAGATTAGAAGTATTTAAAAAAAAGGAAAAAAAAAAACTTTAATGATTTATTTCACAGACGTAATCTAGATCTAGATTTTAAAAACGTCTTCATATAGATATCAATAATTATAATAGATCCACATGGAGAGAGAGCATAAAGGAAGGGTCTCGAGTTGCAGATGCCATACACAACAGAAGCAGAAAGAAGGGTGAAAATGCAACGGCGCCTGGTGATTACATATGCCAAACCTGCGAACGCAGCTGTGTATCAAGGATTGGCCTCTATCACACAAGAAGTTGCTAAGAGAAAAGATCGTCTCTCGAGACGTAAAATGTCATAGATAACTCAAGACAATAACTTCGTATTGACTCTTCAATTCCAAGTATTCTTGTTATAGTAATAACTTGTAGGCCTACTAGATCTAGTAGTACCAAGAACTTTGAAATAATTTAATAAGGCAATTTTTTTATTCAATTTGAAGATATTAAACTGTTTAACTTTAAGAATAGAATAGAATAGATTTGGTGATAACTACGAGTAAGTAAGTCAGTTATGGTTATAAACAGAGGAGTGAAAGTTGAAGGACAAGCTGGAGAGAAATGGCAGAAAGACATGTAGTTGTAAAGTTAGTTGTAGTTTGTTTAAATTGTTCAAGATATCTCTATGCATCTACATTGAACTCTCTCTATATATATATTGTCATTAAAAGATACTGGTATTTATTCAAGTTTTCCTTAACTTCTGCATTCAGAAATTAATACAATAGGGCAGATATTAAAGGCCACCTGCCCACAATTAACTAAGGTGTCATGTGGCTAGCACAATGACCAACTGCTTTTACTTTTACCAAACTAATGTCAGGTACCCATAAGTGCTGAGTGGACTGAATAACATTTGAACCTGGGACCTCTGGTTCAGAAACCAGGATTTTTACCACTCAACCACCATGCCTCCAACAGTTGGAATGGTGACTTAAGCCACCCTGTCCCAATTAAGAGTCAGTCATTGCCTAATAGGTGCATACTTTGTGCGATTAAGAGGGAATTATGACTCAAGATGCCTCAACTGCAGGGAGGACAAGAGGCAGTAGATCACATTCTTGCGTGACAGAAGACAAGGAAAAGAGAGAGAAAGAAAAAAAGGTACATGGTAAAGTTACAGGTTTTTTCTTTCACATGCTTTAAAGAATACCTGTATTTATTAAGTGTCAGAAAGGGATTTTAAATAAGAAGCTACAACCCAAGAACATAGAGTTAAATATTTTTAGCCTGTTTTAGTCTCAGAATGATTATCATGGTACAAATGCCTAAATATTTAGAAGGTGAACAAAATTTCTAGTGATTGAAGAAAATGAAAAAAAATATATATAAAATTACTACTCACCTTCATTTTATCATACTCAGAAATCTCCTCTTCGTTTTCTTCTTCAATGTTCACCTGGTCCAAGTCAGGAATGCTGTTGGTGTCGCATGATGTTTCATCGTCTGTGGAACTCCACATTTGAGCTTTCTGGGTATCTTGTTTAGCAGTCGAAACAGATTTCACAGTGTCCAATAATTTTTTTTGCTCATTCAACAGTGTAGTCAACTCTAAACTACACTCAGGTTTTTTAACTTCTTTTACATTTGGTAATGGGAAACTAGATCTGCGATCCAATGATTTTTGGGGATTGGCAGGTGCTACAGAGTAAGGTCCACTCGATGGCACTCTTTGTAATCCTGGTGCTGGTTTGACATCATCACTGCTGGATGTTTGAGAGGCAGTTCTTGGTCTAGGCTTCAAGTCTTTGGTGGTCGGTCTAGGCTTCAATTCTTTGGTGGTCGGTCTAGGCTTCAATTCTTTGGTGGTCAGCTTAGATCGCCTTTCAGTTTGAACAAATGGAAGCTTAGTTGGGTCAAGTACTTGTAATGGTCCTTCAAGGACAACATTTGTGATTGGTTTTGGGGTTGAGGCAACCAATGAGGGCACAGCTTGAGTTGACACTCCATTAGAATTCACAACCTGATCTGGCTTTTTAAATTCTTGCTCAAATTTAGGCTGCTGCTTAACAGAAGGGAGATATTTGTTGATGGAAGCTGGCAAAGGCAAGGTTGATATAGCTTTTGTCTCCGACGAGGAGATAAATGAAATTTTGCTTGACGAGCTAGTGCCAGAAGAGTGACCAACAGAAAAGGATGGAGCTTTACTGGCAGCAGGAACAACAACATGATGGCTGTTTGCAAGGCCTCTACTGGGTTGAGATTCTGCTACAAAATTAATCCTGGCAAGCTGTGGTTGTCCACCATATGGCTGATCAATCATCACCAGAAGATCATAAGATGGCTGGCTGTGTTGGTACAGTGCAGGAGTAGCTGCATTGGCCATTGTATGTGATGCTGATGCTTGCAACATGTCAAAACATTGTACACTCTGTGTAAATACAAGTATACAAAATCATAAGGTTTAAATAATAAATAATGTTTAATAATGCATTACCAAATTAAGTTAACTTGGTAAACAATTTTAATCTAATCAAAATGTGTTAAATGAGTGGTGATAAATAGACACTTCTTAAGATGGAAGGGCAGAGCTAGACTCCTTTGAAATTTGTAAAGTTATACTCGGATTAGCCATAAGACTTCGACTTAAGCCTCATGGTTGTAAAAATGTGGAAACTGATGACAATTTAAATTGCATGAGTTTGTGTCACATTGTGCAGTTTTAAAATACCGGTAACTTGAATTCTGGTTTCTTGTAAAACAGTGGAAACTATTATAAATCTTATTCTTACTTCACCATAATTAGAACATAAATTTTCGTTTCAATTTGTGTAATTAATGTTGGAGTTGGAAAACCAGTATGATACAAGGAGCCCGGAAATGGGTTAGAGAGTTTTTTTTTAAAAAGGAAGCTGTGACCATTAGTACAAGCAGTCACGAGCTAACAATAAGTTTCATTTTAAACATTAAAAGCTACAGAAAATATATGTTGTATATACCGAGATATACTATAGTTTATCTATATGTTCTATATAACCTCAGTGCAACTAAATCTAAATCTAAATTTATTCCACGAATAAATTGGTCGTTTAGATCTATTTGGTGTTTCTAGGTTAAGTTACACGTGCTCTAATTTCTAAATACAGAATGAGGCTAACCGTTTTAGGAAATTTCCAAACGAATTGAATCACGTGACATTTTTGCTCATTGGCCATTAGCCAAAAAAATGCGTTTATGAACCCTCTCGCCAAAAAATAGTGGCTGTGGCGTTGCAAAATGTCTATATCTTGAAACTTATGAAACGAATCTACATCTCTAGCTTATAATATTATTTAGATTATCTAATATTCAATAAAATGATCTAGTTCTGTGTTATATTATTGAGGTTGAGGTTGATAATGGGAACACAAAGTCAATGTGTCTACGAGTTCTAAAAAATCATAAATTTTTCAGTTGACTTTTGACTACGTTAGAGACTATTCAAAGTATACAAGTAATAGTATAGTTAAATAATAAGTAATAACTTCATATTCTATGAGGCCAAGTTCAAACTAAAAAAAAAAGTTCAGTAAACTTTTCAACATCCTCGAGTAATTTATTAATTAGGGTTATGTAGCATTAATAACTGTAAATAGGACTACTTACAATTTAGAACTTTTAAATGATAGAAACACGAATCACAGGCAACAAATGAATAATCCAAAAGAGAATTATAATTCCTAATTAAAGAAATATGAGAAGGTAGCGTCGGTGTTAGTCCAGCAGCACTGTAAGAAATGGCGCAACTTTCAAAACGAAACACGGTGGGGTACACACCACGACTGACCAGTCTCAATCTCCGTGTAAATCTTTTATTTATAGCACATTCTTTACCTACGCGACGTAATCAGCCTTGGATTGTAGCCCTCGGGGGTGGGGGGAAGGGTGCGCCCACTTTCATTGTACCGTGACCTAGAGACTACTGACCAGCTGACCCGGCCTGAAGGCTACACGCACAAGGCACAAGCGAGTCTAGAAACGGTTTGGAGTGGAGGGGGTAAGGCCTACATTCGACTCGTTACACAATGGTCTGCAAGGCTGGCGTTACTGTGTAAGTCACGCTTGGATTTTTTTTCCCCGTGTGCAGGTCAAGCAGTGGTCTGAGAAATGCATCGGTTTGGCTTCATGTGTAAGCTCACTTTAATCAAACGAAATTCCACATTTGATATTAATGGAATGGATTTGGTTATTAATGTCTTATCTTGTAAATTCCAGAGGTTCCTTAAAAAAAAAAGATGATTAGTCCTGCGTCTTAATTTAGATTTTCCTGGCAGATTCAGACAACCCATTCCTTGCTGTAATGGCAGTAGGGAAGAGAATGCACGTGTACCAATGTGGGATTTGACCAAGTCACTGACCAGTGTGTTTTAACATGTACCTTCAGAGGGAGCAGACTGTACTTCAAGTACTTGAGATGCCAGAGTGCCTAATCGATGTGTTGTCAGCGTTTATTGATCCAAATTAACAGAATAACAACTTCGAAAAAAAAAAATAGAACGGACTTGCTATTAACATCGATTCCATTTTTTTTACCTTTACCTATCCATTAGTCTGTCGGGGCACCATGCAAGATTTGTCGACCGTTTTTCTCCATTCCTTTCTGTCTTTTGCCTTAGTTAGAACCTCTTTCATTGGCAGGCCCGTCCATTCTTCTTATCTTATACAATACAGACGTTACTTCAGACAAGAAGATGAGTACGTTGTCTTCCCATCGCTTTCTCTGCCTCTTTGTTTTTTCTTGTTAATGTTCCCTGAAGGAAGGTCTTTGCGAGCACCGAAGACCTTGTAATATGGCCATAGATTTTTTTTTTTTTTTTTTGGTTGTTGTTCAAAATACGAACAACATAAAACATAATTGATACTGTGGTGGATGTTGTGCAGTCAACCCAATCATCCATGGTATTTAACGATTGGTACTACATTTCTTTGACACTAACGAAGTAATTTTTACTGTCACCTCATAACATTGCCCTATTCACTTATATAAGTTACAACATGTCCTATTATTAAACAAGCAAAATGTAATTAAAAATAAAATGAAGGAACTCTGCATAGTTTACCTGTTTATTTATTCTATTATTATTAAAAGTATTGTTATTTTAAAATCTAACACTTTAGAATTCATTGAAACGCTGTAGTGGTAATTTAAGTTTTATATCACCTTTTAATACACTTTATTTGTTATAGAAATAAGGTTTACAACGATGTTATTTCCTCCTCTTTGTGAGCCTTTATGATGCGCACCCAGGGTCGGATCTAAGGGAGGGCTAGCGGGGCTGTATATACCTCCCACAAGAGAGGACAATAGAGATTTTTTTAAAAATAAAATCGGAATTTCGAATGGTCAGAAACATTGGTCTTAAATTTAATAATTTTTTTCTCATTTTTACCTACTAAACTTTAAATCTTACGGTTCGTAGCACAGTCCTGTCTTAGTTAATTAAAAAGAGTTTGCTTCTATATCTCCGGATTTACGGTAGTGCGTCAACCTATAGAGCCTTCCACAAACTCAGATAAATTGATTTTTATTAACGCTTTTGAAAAAGTGTAGTGGTTTCCACAAAATCCTGCCCCGGGGCCAACCACTTACTTAAATCCGGCCCTGTGCACACCCGTCTAGAAAAACCACAGCTCACGTTTAGTCGTTTTACATTGCAATTTTTGCTTAAAACTAATTTAATGGACTGTTTTGGCTAGGAAGGCTTCTCAAAAGTTTACGTTCAGACATTTAATATTGCACTTAGTATATTCATTATGGCTTAAGTACGATACATAAAAGTTATGCAAAATCTATATGGACTTTTTAACTGTTCATTGGTCCAAACAAATGGAAATTCAGTTTGACTACAATTGATCAACTGAGCGTAACTACAATGCGTTAGTATTCTAAAGAATGCTTAATTTAATGAAATTATTTTTATGAGCAGAAAAAGTCTAAATACAAATTAAAAAGTTATTTTTAGCGGCCCCCGAAAGGGGAAAAGACGCTATTAGTTTTGTGCGAAATGTCTGTCCGTCCGTCCCGTTTAGATCTCGTAAACTAGAAAAGATAGTGAAAATCCGACATCACAATATTTTAGACCATTCAAAGTTCTGATGCAACGGCTACTTTTTTTTCTGAAAGCGAAAAATCTAATTTTTAAAATCACTTATGCAAGCAGTTTTTTAAGGAGAAAAAGCTAATTAGTATGCATTATAAGTTAGACCTAATTTAAAACGAATAGTAATCTTGTAAACTGCATTTTCTTTATAATAATTAATCTGGTTGCCTTAATGAGAATTTGAATAAGACATAGAGCCTTTTCAAAAAATTACATCAATGATTAGACTTCAGTTAATTCAGGAGAGGCAAAGCGCTAGATAGGCTCGATACCGGGTGAAGACTGGGATTTTCAATTTCGGAACCCTTGTGCACCCCTTAGTCCACCCAGCTCTAATGGATACATGACATTAGTTGGGAAAAGTAAAAGCGGTTGGTCGTTGTGCTGGCTACATGACACCCTCGTTAACCGCAGGCTACAAAAACAGATGAACCTTACATCATCTGCCCCATAGACCACATGGTCCGAAAAGGGAACTAGTTAGGTCAGGTTCACATCTAACCTTGCATTCAATTGCACCTATCCCTTGATCTGCTGGACCGCTGGGGCACTACACAAGATCTGTCAACCTTCCTTCTCCATTCTTATCTCTCATTTGCCATTGATATAATTTCATTCGGATGTTCTTTCTGAAAATATTGAAGACTGCCTGGGTGGACCACATCGGGGGCCGATTTTGAGTTTGAGTTTCCACACAAACTGTCTTTGTAACCTTGTTAAATTATATTGTAGTATTTTACCAACAAAATAAAATACTACACAGTCTACTCTGCATAATTGGTATTTGAGTTTTTGGCACATTGGCACAATATAGACCATTTCGTGCCCGCTGCAAAATTGGACTACACTAGTTATTCAAAGCTATCTCAACTGGGAATAGTTAGCCATTTGCTGTGAAAAGAATATTTGACTTATTTATACGATTGTGAAAATTCGACATCATATTTTAGACCTTTCAAAGTTATGATGCAACGGCTACTTTTTTCTTTTCTGAAAGTGAATGATTTAATTTTTAAAATCAACTTTGTAAGCAGTTGTTTATTTTTCATAAAAATACACCATTTTTACAACTATTCAGAATGGATGACTGCCTGGTCGTGCGGTTTGCGCGCTGGACTATTGTTCAGTTGTATCAGGTTCAAACCCTTCCCTTCTTCCATCCCCCGTCGTCCTGCGGGAGGTTTGGACTAGGAAGTAATTATCTTGAACTCTGAAGGAACATCCGAAACATGTAAAACATTTTATAAACAAACGTTTTTCACTATTAATAGTAACAGACACGAGAGATTTTTAAGTAAGACAGATAGGTAGGCTATTTACCATATTTTAACACATTTATGCAAACGGTTTTAGATTTTTTGTCAAAAAAAATATTTTTTTTACAAATGTATTGCTAGGTTATGTAAGTTCTGTCATACTAACTACTACATTTCCCAAAAAGTTGGTTACTATTTTTTTTCAAAGAGACAAAATCTATTTAATATACATATAAGTGGAACATTATTTAAAACAACAATTAATAAGTAGTTTTTCATATTATCGTGTGAACAGCAGGGCGATGCAGAAAGTACAGGACACTTAACTAAGGATTTTATTTTTTTTACGGAATTTTGATTTTTTAATGAGGCTTTGAA
The DNA here is from genome assembly GCF_947242115.1 of Biomphalaria glabrata. NCBI lineage: Eukaryota > Metazoa > Mollusca > Gastropoda > Planorbidae > Biomphalaria > Biomphalaria glabrata. The sequence continues at coordinate 4,011,467 of NC_074721.1, read as the reverse complement.
TAAGAGATTGACTCTATGCAAAATAAGTAGATCAATTAGATAATCATATATTACATCAGTTAGGCAAGGTTCACATCTAACTTCACGTTCACTTATCCCTTGGTCTGCTGGACCGTTGGGGCACCACACAAGATCTGTCAACCTTCTTTCTCCATTATTCTCTGTCGTTTGCCTTTGATAGAATTTCGTTCTGATATTCTTTTTGAAAATATTAAAACCTGCCTTTTTACCTGCCTGGGTGGACCACTTCGGGGGCCGATTTTGAGTTCGTGTTTCCACACAAACGGTCATTGTAAACCTTGTTTGTTTGTTTACGAGTTCAAAATAAATTACAAAAGGGGTACAAATGCTTCTTATTCTTCATTAGTAATATTAGAGCATTTAATCAGAGCCTGAGTCAGCCAGGAAAATCAATGACTTGGCAGAATTTAAGCCATTGATTAACATGCATGACTAGATTGATCTAGGAACACGCGCAAGACGTAATCATCTTTTTGGAAGTCAAGTCTGTATTTCATAAAATAAGATATTTGTCATGGGCCCGTAAGCAATGAACGGTTAGGAACCCTTTCCCGCCATTTTTCGCAAGTGGTGAGAATCTTGAAATGTGGCGATACAGAGTGTTATTTATTTTACAAAATTCATTTGTTGTTGTTTTTTGGTCGCGAAAATGTCCTCCTATATCAAGGTCAGCATATCATTAACACATTACAAATGCCATGCCAACCATACACTTTCAAGTAGGCCCATAATTGTTTCTAAACATCAACAAGTGGTTGATAGAAGAATTGATATAGAGGCTTAACAATTTAGGCTAAACTCTTTTATTTTTGTTCTTTTCTTGACAAGTTACTGACACGTCTGACAATGCTGGTATGGTAGATCCTTACTGTGTAGTCATAGAAGTGTGTAGTGTAAAATGCCGACAACAGCACATATATAAAGTCTGCTGGCGTCACTCATGGCCATTTTATTGTGTTGCACAAGGTTGGCGTTCCGGATGGTCTCATCGGAAAACAAAAGCATTGTTTTCTTAACCCAGTCTCAAAGGCTTTGCCACGCCAAGTCAAGGTGGTCAGTCTCTGGTCAGCCTGAAACTCCACAAGGGGGACGTTTTATCTGTGCTTTACTTTGCTTTGCTATGTCTACACCACAGACGCATTGTGTCTCAGTCCAAGATGGCGGATGAGACTTACGCGTCACTTACTCAGAAAAAAAAAATAATTAGTTGTTTTTTTTTGGGTTAGGCCCTTTATTTCTTTATCAGGTGTCATCCAATTCAAATCCATGTGCAGACCTGATATGTCGCCATATTTTATTTTTCTTAATCTAAGACGTTTAATAATACGTCCAGCCGTAATTGGTTACTGAGTGAATAAAGAATGCCCGGGTATGTTGCGCGCCGCGAAGCATTTATTGCTATGGAAAAAAACTCATCAATTTGGCTCCAACCGATAACACCCCCCCCCCAACCAGTGGCGTAGTATCTATGGCGCGAAGGGGTTCAATGAACCAGGGCCCACGGCCATTAGGGGCCCACAGCCTGAAGCGTAGCAATCAACAATGACGCAAAGGGGCTCATTGCCCATGGGTCCATGACACATGAACAGCTGGGACCACCATAAAAACTTGGGGATGACACCTAAGTGAAAAAATAAATGCACTTTAGTGAAAACCTATAATAACTAGAATCTAAAAAGCTCCCTCAAAATAGTGTGAATGTTGTACCAAAAGTTATAGTAACTTCAATAAAACATTAGCTTATGTTTTAAGCTTTAATGTAAGGTACCACTTTCCATCAGGTTTATTGTAAATTGTAATGGTGGCTAGCCCTATACGTGCGTTTGAAGTGATAATCATTTCTATATCTTCAGTTCATAAAACCATTGTTAGTATTTACAGGTATGGGGGGGGGGGGAAGAGGGATGTGGAGAGTTTGGTTAAGAATATATTAATGTGTTGTACAGGGGAAAAAAGGGGGAGGGGTCGAAAATAACAATTAGGTCTATTGGGAATTTGGGATAGTCCTGATAGTCACGAATTAAAATTTTGATACAGCTGCTAATTATTCCTTTTTCTTAAAGCTTAATCTGTTTTTTATTTTGTTTTGTATTTAAAAAATTGTGAAAGAAATCTTTATAGTTTCTGACTAGTACTTTCTAATGTTGCTGTAATACTAGTAAGATCTAAACTGTATTACTTTCATGTTCAGAACACTTTGAACTGTCACGATTGATATGTTTCCATTACTATTAAATCCGACAAAGTTGACACTGTAAAATAGTGTAGAACATTCTATCAGAACGACTGTTGTTGTCTTCTGTATTGTATAAAACAAATTTAATGCAATTAGAACAGAATTTAAAAAAAAGGGGGTAAAATCTAAACAAAAAAGAACACTAAATATTTATCAAGCCAGAGAAACATCCGAATATCACATGGGACTAGTTAAAATTAAATATGTTTGTGCTATTGCAATTAATGAGGACACTGATTTGAGGCGAAAGTTAATAACAAAGATCTAGAAGATAGAGAGATGACTAAATGAATGGAATAGTGTCTTTCACTGACCAATGCATGCTATTTGGTTGAAACTTGGTTCATAGATCTAAAGTAAGTTAACAATATTTAGATTTAGAAGATAGAGAGATGACTAAATGAATGGAATAGTGTCTTTCACTGACCAATGCTTGCTATTTGGTTGAAACTTAGTTCATAACTCTAAAGTAAGTAAACTATATTTAGATCTAGAAGATAGAGAGATGACTAAATGAATGGAATAATGTCTTTCACTGACCAATGCATGCTATTTGGTTGAAACTTGGTTCATAGCTCTAAAGTAAGTAAACTATATTTAGATCTAGAAGATAGAGAGGTGACTAAATGAATGGAATAACGTCTTTCACTGACCAGTGCATGCTATTTGGTTGAAACTTGGTTCATAGCTCTAAAGTAAGTTAACTATATTTAGATTTAGAAGATAGAGAGATGACTAAATGAATGGAATAACGTCTTTCACTGACCAGTGCATGATATTTGGTTGAAACTTGGTTCATAGCTCTAAAGTAAGTTAACTATATTTAGATTTAGAAGATAGAGAGATGACTAAATGAATGGAATAACGTCTTTCACTGACCAGTGCATGATATTTGGTTGAAACTTGGTTCATAGCTCTAAAGTAAGTTAACTATATTTAGATTTAGAAGATAGAGAGATGACTAAATGAATGGAATAACGTCTTTCACTGACCAGTGCATGATATTTGGTTGAAACTTGGTTCATAGCTCTAAAGTAAGTAAACTATATTTAGATCTAGAAGATAGAGAGATGACTAAATGAATGGAATAACGTCTTTCACTGACCAGTGCATGATATTTGGTTGAAACTTGGTTCATAGCTCTAAAGTAAGTAAACTATATTTAGATTTAGAAGATAGAGAGATGACTAAATGAATGGAATAACGTCTTTCACTGACCAGTGCATGATATTTGGTTGAAACTTGGTTCATAGCTCTAAAGTAAGTAAACTATATTTAGATTTAGAAGATAGAGAGATGACTAAATGAATGGAATAACGTCTTTCACTGACCAGTGCATGATATTTGGTTGAAACTTGGTTCATAGCTCTAAAGTAAGTAAACTATATTTAGATTTAGAAGATAGAGAGATGACTAAATGAATGGAATAACGTCTTTCACTGACCAGTGCATGATATTTGGTTGAAACTTGGTTCATAGCTCTACAGTAAGTTAACTATATTTATACAAAAACCTCAGAAAATCGTTATGAATATTGACATTTTCGTCATAGATAATAATATGTTGTTCTATATGAAAATAATACTTATAGTTTTTTGAGTAGCCTCATCACCACCCTCCCTCCCACCACAATACCATTTTAGCTAGGGTCTACTAATACCTAAATATTATCATTTAGACACTTGAAATAAAAGAAATATATCATTATTTGAGAAGAAACTGCCTGGCACAGTGGCAAGTATTTCAAACTTTCTTTTTAACCCCCTTTTTTTTTCTTACCCACAAACACACACATAAAGTACGTGAATTTTGAGGAGGGTCATTTTTTTAATTTTCTACCAGTGGGTAGCCACACTGGGTTGGCGTCTTTTCGGGTGTTAGATAAACACACACAACTAATAGGCTGTTTCCGCAAACAAGTTCAGGGGAGATTACGAGATGATTAAATCCCCTAACCAGCATGCCTCACCCTCCACATACAGCCCCCCCCCCTCCAACAGGTGAAAGTACAACGAACTTAAAACAGCACCCCCCGTAATGTCGATACAACAATAAGTAGATGTACCCTGATAAACGTCAGCGTGGGAGCCTGAGTGGTAGCCCCTCCTAATGGAAGGTCACGCCTGAGCTCGATGACACGACAAACAATGTGGACGCAAACCCCCCCCCCCCTTTCAAGGTCTGACAAGAGAGACACGCGTAGGCCTGTCTCAAGCAACCACATTGGAAAACAAAAAGTTAAACTCGTGGAGAGGACCAAGGCTTTTGGAGGAACGTCTGTAATTTACAAGATAATTTAAATCCGCCTTGCAAATATGGCGTGAGACATTTATATTTGAAAAAAAGAATGTGGAAGATAAAGGGAAATAGAATCTGAAGTTTACAAATAAGCAGTGCTTTTTTTTTTTTTTTTTGTAAAAAAATAGGAGCCGGTACTCAATGGTGGATTGCCTAACTTTTAACTACTAATAAATTAATAATAAACGTTAAAATACAAGAAAAACAAATATTTTTTTTCTCCACATTGAAAAAGGTGCCGGTACGCCGTACCGGTGCGTACCGTCACAAAAAAAGCACTGGATCTAAGTGTTTCTTATGTTTTTCTAACTTAAATATTAAGAAGTGCAGAAGAATCAAATTGCATATAGGCTAAATAATCGTAAAAATATGCCCTTCAATCTATTCTTTATTTGTTCCAAATATTTATATATAAAAAAACAGCATTGTCAGCTTTTATTTCATAAAAATTTATTGCAAAGACTAATGTATTTTCAAATACAAAATCTAAATTTTGAAATTAGCCTTATCCCTACCCAGACTGGGCCCTGCTAAATCCGTTTCGAGTAGGGCACTGAAATTAATAGGACCGGCCCTGCTACAGTGGATGCAATCATTTAATAAGGTGAATCGAACAGCCTATACAAATAATAATTTTTACAAAATTGTGAAAATAAAATATGAATGTTTAGTTTATTATATTATTTACACACAAATTAGGAATTGATTATAATTTTATAATAATAAGTTTAATAATAATTTTTAAAATATCCCATAATTATAATCAAGGGAAGTAAGGTTAGTAAGATAAAAGTAATTTTATTTTATATAAATTTGATTATCTCCCTTTGATAGATATGCATCAAATAAATATCTTTGTGCGTCGTCTATGCAATAATAAGTACATACTTATGATTTGTAATTTTAAATATATATAGTTCATAGATATTATAATTTAAAATGAAATGTTAACATATTGGTATTAAAGTGACGGTTGCAAGTAAAGGCCATAAAGACGTGCCTGAGAAAGCAAGCGGAAACATTAGGTCTAGTGCCATCAAGAACATCCTGTCAGTTTCCACAAATCCGCCACTTCTTTGAGGTGTCTTTGCAGGCGTAGCTTTTTGGGTTCGATCGCTGGCCACTTCCAAACCCCGGTCCAGTCGTTAGCAGGCAGGATTATAGGTAACATCGGTCTCGGTACAACCCTTTGCTCCTTGTGTGTGTGTGTTAGTCAATTACAAGGTGGTCAGTGCATACGTCATCTCTCGAACCTCAGCGAACAGAGATCAGAGATCCCAGAGCTGCACAGACTCCTCAAGTCCGTTTTTTTTCCCCCTCAAAACTTCTTGTGGGAAGACCATCAAGTTTTAGGGCCGAATCGGCCCATTGCATTTCAGACTGACGTTAATTTCGGACGGTCCTTCAGGACTGAAGATTATTAATTTTCTACCAGTGGGTAGCCACGCTGGGTTGGCGTCTTTTTGGTGTTAGCTAAACACAAACAACTAATAGGCTGTTTCCGTAAACAAGTTCAGGGGAGATTACGAGATGATTAAATTCCCTAACTAGCATGCCTCACCCTCCCCATACACAACCCCCCCCCCCCCCCAAACAGGTGAAAGTATTCTCCCCATCCAATACAACACACCTCACTTTTTCGGCACCCACATCCACCCTTTTTACAGATCACTAACCAGACACCTACAAAACAATGAAAATCTAATACACATTTACACAGCACTTCGAGATAACCTTAAAGAAAATTTAGAGCTTAGAATAAAATGGGGGGAGAGAATTAGGAATAGTGTTTAATACACACACAGACACATTCACGCAATTACACAATAAAAACATAACTCCGAAAGCACGGGAGGTGACCTACAGGCTAATTTATGGGATGACCCCAATGAAGAAGAGGGGCAAGGCGGTGACTGTACACGCAGAAGTAAGAGCAACACAATCACTTTCATTGTTGTGGAAAAAACAACAACAACAACATGTCAAATCAAGCACGATCTGAAAGTTCCTGCACATGTCTGGGGCAGGAAATGAAGATTACGAATTTAAGTCGTGCATTTTTTTGTCTTACTTTTTAATTTGATGTTTGATTAGCATTCAATCAAAGCGCTAAATAATGGAACACAGTTTTCGTCACGCGCTGACGTCTAGGATAATTCCTTATCAAGATTGACATGCTATTTTAAGACGATTCTAAGCTATATACGTAAATATATTTTTTGGTAATATTTTGATCCACTGTAGGATAAAGTTTGAAGAAGGGGGCGGGGGGTTGAAAAATAAAGGTGGCAGACAAGCAGTAAATTAATAATAAAAAAAAAGCACAACAATTATTATGTTCATTATTAATTATTTTCATTATTAATTATTTTCATTATTATTTTCATTATTATTTTCTAAACAAAATCCCTGTCCGAAGACGGGCTGGGGGATGGTAACGACCTGAAATCGAACTCATGGCTCTCACATCCGCAAGCCAACATACTAACCATTCTGTTAGTGAGGTGACAGTGAGAATAGAAGATTATATAGTTATCTATTGTTTGTTTTAAACTTATCTTATCTTATATGGGAAGCGTGGTCGAGAGGCTAAGTGCGCTTGAACTTGGCTTGTATTGGCTACCTAGAAGGTTCGACACCCGACTCCGGCAGAGTTGTGTTTGCTGAGTGCCTAGAGGCAGCACGGAAAACCAACTCCTAGATACCCCCCCCCACACACACACACACTGGTCCACAAATGAGATTGGACCAAAGCGCTCTGAGCATGCTATAATCATGAAAGTAGCGCTATATAAAAGCTATAATTATAATAAAAGAAGATGATTACGTCCTACGCGTCATGCATTTAGTCATGCATATTAACCAATGACCTAAATTCTGCCATGTCACTGGGTTTTCCTGGCTAGCTCAGGCAACCCATTCCATGCTCTAATAGCACTAGGGAAGAAGGAGCATTTGTACAAATTTGTCCTAGCATATGGAACGAGGAATGTGCCTTTATCTTTGTGTCTTGTTCAGCTTATACCAACACTTCAGTCAAATACCATTTCTTTTCCTTGTTCGAGATACCAAAAACAAAGCAATTAATTACGAATAGTTAATTAACTGATTTTATTTAAATTGATTCTTTTGTTGTCAGGTAATAGATATAATTGTGCAAAATTTCCGATTCGAGAATGGGTGTCGGAGAGATAACACGTACAAACTTTTAACCAGACAGACAGACAGACATAAGGTTTGTAAAAAGACATTAACAAAGCATTAAAATATAACAATCCATCTTTAAAATTTCGCACTAATTAAATATGTATTTCAGATGTAGTATTTTATTCATCATTTCAATGTAATTTGAACCTCGTAAAGCCAAACATATTGGCGCAACGTGAAGTCAATCCAAGACAAAAATGTGGCGCATGGTAAAGACTACCCTGGGAATGGGGCGACTCTACAGTTGCACAAATTGCCTCCCATTTGATCCATGCACCAGATTTCGCACCAGTAGCTCATGTCGAAGGTGACCGGCGGAATGGTCGAGCCTCTGCGTCTGCCCCAATGACACTCCGACTCTGAGGATATACAAGTATATACAAGTATATACACATATACCATATATCTATCACTTCAGTACATTTGAACATTATTAGTTTGGGCTTTAACTCTTTCACTCCTAACTGAGGATATACAAGTATATACACATATACCACTCCTGTCACTTCAGTACATTTGAACATTATTAGTTTGGGCTTTAACTCTTTCACTCCTAACTGAGGATATACAAGTATATACACATATACCATTCCTGTCACTTCAGAACATTTGAACATTATTAGTTTGGGCTTTAACCCTTTCACTCCTAACTGACAATACCAGCGTTGATTTTACCCCATTAAATTAAATTAATATTTGGTTTTATAAACTTTAATTTGTGCTATATAAAAAGAACATGCATTCTTCTATAATTATATACCTCATACAACATTTCCTGATTACATACAGAAAAGTTATTGAAGTTTAATGATAACAGGGGAGTGAAACATAAATGAGCAAAATAAATACTGCCATCGGAACGTGGAAAATAATTACGGAGAGAAAGAGTTAAGAATTAATACTAGCTACCGCTTGGATATAAAGAAAATCTTAACAAGTCGTTTTTTTTTTATTTCTTTAATTTGTTATTTACAATGCAATGGTCGTTGAAATAGCGTAACTCGTCAAGGGAATGGACTCTGGCAAACAAGCAAGGAAGTAATATACACATATGTATAGAGCATTTTGTGTTTGTAAAATGTTTTACATGTTTCGGATGTTCCTCCAGAGTTGAAGATAGTCTACAATATTCTACATCCTAGCCCAAATCTCCGGCTGAATAACGGGGGATATCAGCGTGCAGTGTTCGAACCCGAGACCGTCGAGACGACAGCCCAGAGCGCACATCACACGACTAGGCCACCATCATGCTGATGATCTCAGGATTAGAGTAGTTTAAAAATAGACTTTTTAAATATTATCATTATGTACGATTGTTGGCTATGTTGATCTACAAAGTACAATTTACAAAGTACAAAATTGTTTTTTAAAAAGTTAATTAAAAGTGAATTTTTGTGTGACCAGCGATTGTAAATAGCAGTACCAAGATGATCTACATCTTTGTTTTGTAGGTCAGAGGCTAAAAGCCTGGGGCAATAAATGGAACAGAAGTAGATCCACACTTTGGAAATACTATGAGACTTGAATTTGGTGGACTTTGTACAAAATAGCATCCTAAATAAATTATGCCGAGTCAGTGGCGTAGCTAGGGTGGGGGGAGGAGTGGGGAGAATTTGAAAATCCCCCAGGGTCCCAACTTGAGGGCCCCCAAAGGAGTGTTTTTTTACATTAAAAATTAAATATTACGCAAAAAGCAGCTCCCCCCCCCAAAGAGGTCAAGCCCCAACCCCCGGGCCTCAAACGATGCAAAAGTCATAGCTACGCCCCCATGCTGAGTATGTAACCATCGGAAAGAAGTGAAGCTTTAGTTACTGCGGGTATCTTGTCACCGAGAGATGGGAGTTTTTCTAGTATACACCGTCTAGTCAACTTAAGACACAAAGCAAAGGGTGCACAGTGTGTGAGTCGATGTCTCTGGGATTTATTTTTTTTTTTGGGGTGGTTAAATTTACATTGCAACTTTACAATTTCACAATTGTCCAGTTAAAAATTTGGCTATTGGCATTCGACGATCACAGAGCGTTTATAATAAACTTCTAAAAGACAGTCTGAACATTGTCACATAAGAAGTTAAGTCTAAGAACATTGTCAGGAAAGTCAAGTCTTTAAAGAGCAAAATACACAAACAACAACAACAACAAAAACAACAACAGCAACAACAAAGATTATATTAAATATATCAATTAGTTTGGATCAGTCATGTAATAAGTATCAGACGACAATCTGTAAAGGGGACTAATTCAGATTATACAACCACTACAATCAAGTACTATTTCTTTCCCTTGGAAAGGGGACTAATTCAGCTTATACCACCACTTCAATCGAGTACTATTTCTTTCTTGTTTGAGATACCAAATACAGTAGTTTATTACCAATAGTTAAAATAATTCTGCTAAATTTCAGCCTGATCCGAGCTTGATTGTCGGAGAAATAACATGTACGAACATATGGCAAGAAAGACAGACAAACTGACAGACAGAGTGCGTTGTTATAAGTTTTGTAAAAAAACCAAGTTTAGAATCAACAGTTTAATTTGATGAAAGGAGCGCAAATTATTAATCATAACTAAAAAAAATTACAAAAACTTACCGCCAAACTCCAAGATGGCGTCCAACATTAGTATTAGGTACGCCATGAAACATAGCCTGCTAAATTGATCAGCGCATTTCAGAAGCAACTTTAGACTCGGTACAACCAGACCTAGTTTGGACATCCTACAAGAGACACTGTTAATAGAACATGTAACACTAGACTGAGATAATTTATCCAAGCACGTAGGCGATGTATGAATGTTCTATGACATGATAAACCCTTTTCTACAAAGCTTATATCTTTGTCTTTCTGTCTAGTACACATTTTGAACACGCTATTTCTCCCACACCCATTCTCTGATCAAGTTAAAACTTTATGTAATTATTTATTTACCTATCAAAAGATGAATCATTTAAAAAAAATAACCAATTAGTCAATTAAGTATTAGTGATGAGGCGTCGCATGTGATAACAAAAAGGGAAACAAATTGTACATTATTGAGAGCTATACTTGTACATGTGGAGTTCTTCCCCTTATATAAGCTTTTTAAAAAAAATATTTTTTATTTTGCTTCTTTTACTCACAATGAATTTAACTACGTCATGTAAGCGACATGCATTTAAAAAGTATCATTAGAAGAAGTATCAGTAGTCGAAATATAAGTATAGTCAAACTTAAATAACTTACTTCGGTAGTGAAGATGACCTACAATTGAATCAACACCCTCAGGATTATGGGATAACTGTCTGTTCCCTTTGCTTCCTCGTCCTAGTCGATCTGATGGTCACGTGTTGCAGGGCTTCTCAGAATTATTGGTTGCACAGGTGGGTACGGGGGTGGGCGGGGAAGTGGGTCGACATTGTTGTTGTTGTTTTTTATTTCTCAATGAATCAATTAAAAGTGACTCCATGCTTGATAAGGTTAACAGTCTGGCGGATCTAGAGGGAGGGAAGGCCGATATCCCTACCCCTCTCCCAATTCTGGATTCGCCCTGAGAAAAACTATATTCATAGATATTAAATAAGGAGGATTCCAAACTTTCCTAGTTTGAATCTCTGGTGAAGACTGGGATTTTTAAATTTGGGATCTTTTAGGGCTCCTCTGAGTCCGCTCTATTTGGGTACTTGACATTAGATGGGGAAAAGTAGAGGCGTTTGGTCATTGGGATGGCTACATGACACTCTCGTTAATCTTGGACCACAGAAACAGATGAGCTTTACACCATCCGTCCCATAGATCGCAAGGTCTTAAAGGGGAGCTCATATTAATAAAAAAAACAGAAAGCTTTCTTTAAAAATTTACAACAAGGTGTTTCTTCATACAACGTCAGTGCATCTACCCTTCATAATTAATTTCAAGTCTCCATAAACAATAAGCTGACTAAAGCGCCCCCTAACGGTCAAGAGCAAAATATAATCCAACCAAGGGCGGAACTTACGGCCTCGAAGTCAGACAATCCTCTCCTCGTAAATGAAGTTTGAGTTCGAGTCCTTGTCGGGGCTTATCTATGTCTGCTAAGTTTTCTTCAACTTTATCTCTCAATAACCTTGCTGTCATATTTCTTCTGTTATATGTTACATGTGTAGGCCTATATATATTGTCATGTTTATTTTTATTCTAACCGAAACGTATAATGTCTCCCCAATGCGGTTAAGGCTTTCTCAAAATATTTAGTGATGACGCTAGAGACTTTTTCGTTCCCCTTTCAGACCTTGCGATCTATAGGGCAGATGATGTTTAAGGCATCTGTTTCTTTGGCCGACGGTTAACGAGCAGGGTGTTATGTGACCAGCACAACGACCAACCGCCTAAAGTCAGGTAACTAATAGAGTTTAGGGGGACACAGGGGCGCCCTAAAAAATCCTGGAATTCAAAATCACAGTCTTCACCGAGATTAAAACCCAGGACTCCAGGTTCGAAATCCAAGCGCGTAACCACTCCGCCACTGTTCCCTCGCTAGGGACGAAACAATTCGAATATAGTCTTTCTTTGTCTGAAAACTTGTTGCAATGAAAAGGTTGCTTGGTTTACTTTAAGCATTTCAAAAAGGGAGAAAGAAAAGGGGGGAGGGTTTGGTTCGAATCCCAATCTAATCTGTTTTGTTTCCTTTCTTATTATGTAGCTTTCCAATTTTACTTTTTACAAACACTAGTTGAGGTAGTTCAAATTGAAAGCATTGTTTCTTCCCCCCCCCCCTTTTTCTTCATCTACTTGCCAGGTTTTTCTCTGCTGAGCTGTAAGCGTGATTTAAAAAAAAAATTAAATCAGCTGTTCCGCACTGGAAAGCATTGTTTTAGTTTGTGAAGTTGTAAAGAAAAGATCAAGTCATTCATAACATCTCAACTTGCATAGAAACAAAGGAGACAACTCTAGATAGAACAGGATTTTGAGATATTAAAAGTCATATCTACAAATGTACGTTTCGATGGAATAAAAAATAAATAAGGCCGAAAATAATTAAGCCCGAGAATAATTAAGGCCGAAAACAATTAAGGCCGAAAACAATTAAGGCCGAGAAAAATAAGAGAGCGATTGGTGGATGGAAAAAAAAAAGGGGGGGGGGAATAAATGTAAAAAGAAAATGGATGGTGGGGAGGGGGGTATTTATGGGAACGTGCTTAATATCATCATCATCATCATCATCATCATCATCTTCCCTTTGAGTTCCTCGTGGAACCTAGGGCCTCTGTAAAAACACACCACTCTCCACGGTCTCCTGCTAGTTTTTTGATGGCTTCCCAGCTCTTTCCAGTCCTCTCGGCTTCCTCTACTGTACTGCCTCGCTATGTTCTTTTTTGGTCTTCCTCTACGTCTTGTGTCCCTGGAGTTCAAATCTAGGATATAACTATCTCTGTTGTCGGCATCTTCTTGGCTAATAAATCCTATCATTGAACTAAACTTTGCACGGACGGTCTCGATTTTGTGACATGAAAGTAAGTAAATACTTGCAGGTCGAATCCGAACAGATAGTAGAAGAAATTATTTGTGTTTGTTTCAGTAAGAAAAAAACAAACAAACAAAAACTAGTATTTTTAGTAAATAAATGTTGAAAAAAAAATCCTTCTCATTATAAATACAAAAGTAAATACACCTTAGAGACTTTAGGATTTAGGACGCCAGATGCTGTAGATTTCATCTGTTTTATTTGACCGAGGTTGTCATGTGGCCAGCAAATTATCTTTTACTTCCTAGCACATGTCAGATACCCTAAGTAAAAATCCCAGTCTTGGATTCGAACTTACCCCCTTTCGGTTCGAAAACCAAGCGCTTTATAACTCGGTCACCTCGACCCGTTAAGTTAAAAAAGGTTAACATTAAATCCTGGTGCGAACATTTTTTCCAGATATTCCGATTGTGTCCCATGGAATCGATTAGCTCCAGTATATCGCAATGTATTGGTTCATTAAAATGTGTTCCATGCATTGAAGAGTGGCTCAAATCTCAACGAAAGACGTCACGACCCTCGAATCGGACGCAAGATAAGGAGTGTCTTGTAATCTTTGTATACACCATCTCAGTAGTAAATCTCAAAGTTATATAAATGTAAAAGTCATCCCGTAGGGGGGGGGTGCGGTGGCGTAATGGGGTCAGCTTGACTTTTGAACCAAGGGCTCCCAAGTTTGAATCTCGGTGAAGACTGTGTTGTGAATTTCGGGATTGTTTAGAGCGCACCTACTTCACGTGGAGAAGAAATGAAAACTTGAAGGAAAAACTATTTATCTCCATACAAACTCTGCAAAAAAAAAAAAAAAAAGAATCATCAGTGGTGCCTCTCATTCCCCCCCCTCCCCCTTTTTTCACCAAACTTGAATAGTTATGCAGCTAGGAATCTAATTTTAAATTTAAAAAAAAAAGTCTTTTTACACTCATGACATGCTATGCTACATGTTTGCATTTTATATTCATATCGCATAAAAAAAAACTGTGTATCGGTTGATCCTGGACTTAATACACATAGCGTGAGAACCGTTTCACTTTCCCTTCACACATAAAGTAGATTGACACTCAATTATCCATTGACCAATCAGAAAGTGAGTAAACAAACAAACAAGAGATCGTGTTAGATAAACCACAGAGTTCAATGTCACCACAAAATGTGTAGCTTTATTTACACACACACACACACACATTCACTCATACACGCACACACACACACACGCATTCACTCACACACGCGCACACACACACACACACGCATTCACTCATACACGCACACACACACACGCATTCACTCACACACGCACACACACACACGTTTGGTTTCGTCATACAAAATGTAGAGCCTTTTCGTTATTTCTTAATTGCGACATTGGCGATTCTCAAACGTGGAAACAAACGCATTGATTTGCAAGCCTTTCCGTCTATCCGCGAGAGGGGCTGTGGCTGAGCGATAAAGCGCTTGGTTTCTAAATCGGGGGTCCCGGGTTCGAATACTGGTGGACTGGGCTTTTCAATTTCGGGATCCTTGGGCGTCTCTGAGTTCACCTCAGCTCTAATGGGTACCTGGCATTAGTCGGGGGGAAAGGAAAGGCGGTTGGTCGTTGTGCTGGCCACATGACACCCTCGTTAACCGTTTGCCACAGAATCAGATGACCCTTACATCATCTGCCCCATCATCATCATCATCATCAAACTCCATTAGAGTGAGGGCTTGAGAGGCTCAAATCCTCTCTTGCAAAAGCCCTGGACAGAAACCCTGCTGTCTTGCGTAGTGCATGAATGTCACCATACAGGTCGAGAATTTTGGGTTTCCCAGACCTGTCGGGGCGGAGATCAGCAAACCTGGGGCTAGTCAAACAGAATATGAGGCACGGTTTCCTCTTCTTCCCCGCAGCGAGGGCACCGTGAATCGAAATTTGGCCATAGCCGCGAGAAATATGAGCCAACAGGACAGTGGCCTGTCCTGCACTGTGCTATAATAGCTTGCTCAGGCCTGGACAGCCTCCACCACGGGGAAGTGCGGTCAGGGCGCCTCATTCGCTCCCAGACTCCACAGGCTTTTTGGGACTTGTCCCATAGGTCTCAAGGTCTGATAGGGGGGGGGGAACGTTCCTTTTTTTTTTTTTTACTTTACTTTTAGTGCATCCGGTGCTGATAAGAGAAGTGTTTTAATAACCTATATAATAATCTTATCTTATCTTATCTTATCTTATATAATACAGATGTTACTTCAAAAAAGAAGATGATTACGTCCTACGCGTCATGCGTTTAGTCATGCATATTAACCAATGACTTAAATTCAGCCAAGTCACTGGTTTTCCCTGGCTAGCTCAGGCAACCCATTCCATGCTCTAATAGCACTAGGGAAGAAGGAGTGTTTCTACAAATTTGTCCTAGCATATGGGACTAGGAATGTGCCTTTATCTTTGTGTCTTTCTGAGTATTTTATCTTTGTACACTTTTCAGCAAAATGAAAACCTCGAAGCACTTTTGCTTGTAGCTCAAAGTAAGTTGTACAATTCCTCTTATCAGCTTGCACATTTTCCATGAACACAACCTGGAACAAAGGATAAGTTTCACGAAAACGGATCCAACTGTTAAACTCTTCCAGTTTTCTATACAAATCTAACATTCTTTAGTGATTGGTGGAAGCGTGGTTGAGAGGCCAAGTGCGCTTGGACATGGCTTGGCTTGGCTACCTAGAAGAGGGCTCGAGGTTCGACACACCCGACTCGGGCAGAGAGAGTTGTGTTTGCTGAGCGCCTAAAGGCAGCACGGAAAACCAACACCCCATATACCCATTCCCCCCCCCCCACTGGTCCACAAATGAGATTGGACCAAAAGCGCTCTAAGCATGAAAGTAGCGCTATATAAAAGCTATAATAATATTTAATAGAAAAATTATCACTCTATTCAATAAAGGAGGCTATGTTTTTTTTTTTAATTTTTTTTTTTACAAAGCTTATATCAACTTTGTCTGTCTGTCTGGTATAAAGTTTGTACACGCTATTTCTCTCTCAAGCTAAAATTGTGTCCAATTATTTCTTTTACCTGACAACATAAGAATCAATTTAAAAAAAAATAACCAAATAGTTAAATAACTATTGGTAATTAATTATTTTGTTTGGTATCTCAAACAAGGGAAATAAATCCTACTTGACTGAAGTGGTGGTATAGTCTGAATTATTCCTATGTACAGGTCGCCACTCTAAAATAAAACAAACAATATATAAATATACAAACCTTTCGCCATAAGTATCTAACTAGCAGAGTGGTTAGCACATCATCCCGAGGAGGCATGAGCGACGAGTTTGAATTCAGGTCGAATCTCACTTTTTTTTCTTTCTTTTTTTTTGTTGGTAAATACTTTTAAAAACCAGTTATGGTTAATTGCACCCCGAATTCCTTTATTTCTCCCCCCCCCCCCCCATTTTCTGAATCCGAATCAATTGATATAAAACGTCAGCTTGACAGTATGTTATATAGTGATGGCTTAGGTTATCACCATGTAGCAATTATACATAAAACACTGAACCATAATCTCCAAATACAAAACCAAAATCTAATAAAATACCCAGAAAGACACAAAGATAAAAGCACATTCCTCGCTCCATATGCTAGGACAAATTTGTACAAGTGCTCCTTCTTCCCTAGTGCTATTAGAGCATGGAATGGGTTGCCTGAGCCAGCAAGGCAAACCAGTGACTTGGCAGAATTTAAGTCATTCGATAATTCTGCATAACTAGATGCAGGACGCGTAGGACGTAATCATCTTTTTATTGAAGTAACGTCTGTATAGTATAAGATAAGAAGACGATAAGAAGTAGGTAGTCCCCAATCGCCATGAGTTAGTCATCACCCTGAACTAGGCAAATAAACAGAGCTTAGGCCATTGCCACAACGTAGGCAGTTGCCTTGACTCACCAAGATGTAGGCAATAACCAGGACTCTAGCTATCATTGAAACTAATTCGTGTGGGAATCAATGTCCAGTTCATGACCTCAAACAGAAGCGAGGCTTTCACCGGCAGTGAAGTTATCTAATCAAAGTTTAAGCTACTGCTAATTGGAGCACCCCAACACACACACTTATACACACACTGTTGCAGACGGACATGTAAACACACACACACACACACACTACCGATTGTAACATTTAGGTTAAACATATACAATCACATATGTTTACATAAAAAAAAAACACTTAGCACACAAACAGAACAAAACAAAAAAAAACCACAGATTTTAAGTAAAAACTTAAACCTCCAAAAAAGACAACAACAAAGTAGCATAAGTGACAAGCTGCTATTGAAAGTATTCCAAAGAAAGGAACATTTTTGTAACCAAATGGCATGGACGTCAGGGGCGTAGCTAGGAATTTGCCATCATTTGGGGGCCCGGGAAGCTTGACCTCTTTTGGGGGGCCCCTGCATTTTGCGTAACATTTAATTTTTATTGTAAAAAACACTCATTTGGCGGCCTCCCTCAAGTGGGGGCCCGGGGTTTTCAAATTCTCCCCCCTCCTACCCCACCCTAGCTACGCCACTGTTGGACGTGACTGTTATCAGTAGATGACTGTTACGAAGGAAAGATGATGTAATCTTAACTTGAGATACCGCATGTCCTTCTGTTTTAGCTCGTGTCGTCCTGCGGACAGACGATGTCCTAAAGTCTGAAAATGTCCCGCTTTCATTTTGTGTTTACTTGTGTATCACTGCATCCAACTGTCAAATCCCAGCCTTCTTATATTCTGTCTGAAACAGACAAACTCGCTCATAAACAGCAAGATGGCAGAGGTCAAGAGGTCAAGAAATTATTATTTTTATTTGTATTCTCGGGAATGGTGATAAAAGGGAAGCCCATTTGTACTAGTTATTTTATCTTTACCTAACGATCTCTCTGCGCTCATGTGCTTTCTATACAGAGTGGGCTAGCGCACCACGACCTATCTAGGACAAATTATTAAATTTAAAAAAATCACAGGGAATTATATAGCAAACAAGGTCTATTCCCATTTGGGGGGCACTTAGAACAGTGGACTAAATAGAAAAAAAAAATCTTCATTGAATTAATGAAAGACTGTATAATCTGAAGAAACTGAGTTCCATTAGGAGGATTAACTGTTGAGAAAATTCGCTACGTACAAAAACAACCCACGATACTATGTGCTTGAATGTCATTGATTTCTGACACGTTTAATGAAGTAAATTGTTAAACTTTACTTTCGTAATTTTGTGTGTTTTAAAAAATGTTTTGTATGTTTCGGATGTTCCCACAGAGTTGAAGATAATTTAGTTCTTAGTCCAAACCTCTCGCAGGACGACGAGGAAGGCTGGGTATGAACCCAGGACCATCGGGACTAAACGACAGTCCAGCACACATACCGGAGAACCAAGCAGCTATTCAAGGCTTAGTCCTCCTTTCAATTCATACATGGGTGAGCAGAGGTCTGATAGTCCTATACTTAGATAGACTCACGCGAAAAAAAAAAAGGACGTGGTGGCCGAGTGTTAAAGCGCTTGGCTTCCGAACCAAGTGTCTCCAGTTTGAGTCCCTGTGAAATCTGGCATTTAGTGACAATTCTGCTTTATTAGGACGTCTCCGAGTCGCCCTTTAATGAGTCTCTGACATGCGTTGGAGAAAAAAAGGCGGTAGGTCGTTATGCTGGCCACATGACCCCCATGATAACTGTCTGCCATACACATCAATATGTATATGTGTATATGTATATGTGTATATGTATATGTGTATATGTATATGTGTATATGTATATGTGTATGTGTACGTTTCGAAAGAAGTGCCTTTATTTTACACAATTGTACAAAAGAATGGTGCATGAATCTGACTTTTTTTTTCAAAGTTACAAAAATAATTTAAAAAAAAAATTACAGTAACGTTATATAACCTTTTTTATTAGTATTAATTTCATTTACATAAATTATTGATTTCGCAACAAAGGCAATATAACCCTTGTTAAAGGGGCAATAACCCTAGTACGTCCATGAACACATATGAGTTTTCCAACGTTTTTATCTCCCCGGAAGATTAGGGTGGCTGCACTGACATGCCTCGCCGCCCATCTGTACCGAGCAAAGGAGGTCACAGATGTCCTCTGTCGTGGTCTTGGGGCTCGTGTTCGCGAAGGGCTGGACTCTGGCGTCGTCCGTGGGCAGCGTCGGATCAGGCAGCAGGTAGATCATGTGCTTACCTTCAACTGTGGGGACTTGTGGCTCGATTGTTGGGTCTGGGGGATTGCAATAAAACCATGAACATTAAATCAGAGAAGTCATTAAGGCTGAAGTGTGAGGAAAGATAATTAAAACCTTTTGGCATGCGCATTTCTCGTTGGGGTCCAAAACTGATTTTCAATGGCAATGAATGAGATAGCGATGTTTTAGAAAGTACAAAACAAAACGGTTGATTGGAAAGTACAAAACACATTAAATCAAATACTTAGTTGTTTTTTTCTTGTATCTTCAAGAGAAAGGACAAATTTTTACAAATTCTCATTTTTCCCTAGTGCTATTAGAGCATGGAATGGGTTACCTGAGCTAGCCAGGAAAACCAGTGACTTGGCAGAATTTAGGTCATTTAATTTAACATGCATGACTGGATATGGATGACGCGTAGGACGTAAGCATCTTCTTTTTTTTGAAGTAACGTCTGTATTATATAAGAGATTACATAAGAGAAGAAAGAAATCTTACAGAGGCTGTAAACACATATTAGGGGCCGGTAGCAAAGCTTTCGTTGAAGATCAAGCGCAGACGGCGAATAGAGGATTAAAATAGATCTAGATCTCCGGAAGACAGTGGCTTTTCTTGTTTTAGGCGTGACAACATTTAGAGTCTGTTACTGGGTCGTGAGCTCCTGAAGGGCGGGGAAAGAAGAGACAGGGAAGTAGAGAAAGATAAAGAGACAACGAAAAAGAGAGAATAAAATAGAGAAAGAAACAGAAAAAAAGACAGAAAGAGAGAAAGAAAGTGAGAGAAAGAGAGAGACAGAAACAGAAAAGAAGAAAGAGAGAGAAAGAGAGAGAAAAAAGGAAAGAGAAAACGAGAAAGAGAGAAAAAGAGAGAAAAAGAAAGAGAGGAATAAAAGGGGGAAAGAGACAAGAGAGAGAAAGAGAAAAAAAAGAGAGAGAGAGAGGTAGAAAAAGAGAAAGAAAGAGAGAAAAAGAAAAAGAGAAAGGGAGAAAAAGAGAAAGAGGAAGAGAGACAGAAAGAAAGAGAAAGAGAGAAAGAAAGATTATACACTTACGGTACATGCAACCACACATGAACTTCATCAACTGAGTTCCTTCCCCTGTCTGAGACTGGGGCGTACCGCAAGCACTCTGACAGAAAGCCAGCGAGTAGCCGTAGGTAAGAGGCAGGGAACAGGTCCCAATTAACACAAGCGTTAAAAGGAACATTCTGGAAAGAGAAATCACGTATTCATACAATCATAAACATAAAAGTTTTAACCGCCCTTACCATAGGACAGTATTTATGACATTATTGCACAGCCGTGTTGGGTTACTCGCCTTAGAAACTTAATTTGATAAGCATAGTCAACTAGGGGACGAGTATAACATGTTCTTAAACATTGGATTCCGAATACATTCCACCAACAGTTAGCTAAGTGAAAGTTTCATACCGAATTCGACTTATTTTAACACCTGTATCTCGAAATGGCGTTCACCCCACATTATGAAAAACAGCGGGTCTAAAACTTTACACTTGTATGACCACTTTTTTTTTTTTTACAATACCCCAATATGCGGCTATTCCCAAAAGTATTTTTACTAGTCAGTTCAAGTCACTGTGCTTTTGCTGATATCGTAAAATCGTAGTCATTATGTCAATATCTGATATGCATAACCAAAGCTTTATGTTTAACCACGAACTAATAATTTGCGTATTGTACATTTATGATTATAATTAATATACAAATATTTGAAATATAGTTATGAATTGCCTTTATTTACTTTTCTTTTGCATATTCACAATGTCCAAACCACGTACATAAGTGACACTTTGAAAAGCATGGCGGAGCACAGACGGAGGTTTCCACAAAAGAGAACCAATTTGTCAGCAATAGCTGCTACAGTCTGTGCAGACAAGCCAAAGTCGAAGATTGAGCTTGTTTCTGTCTTGCCAGATAAAGAATTCTCGAGGCAGTCTTTGCAAGAGTCACAACGAATGTCATCTTCTGCAGTCTAATTCTGTATTGAGATAACTAACATGCTGGGAAATCCCGTTTCGTCAAAATATGTTGTTGGAAGTGGAAGAAGAAGGCGGCACCACACAATCTCACATAGCACAGGGTTATGACTTTATGAGGGACAGTAATTTAATCTGTTCAAATATTAAGGCTGCGACAAAATAAAATGATTGAAGTCAAACTGCTTACAACAATAATAATTTAAAAAAAATTAATACCAAAAGGAAACTTTGTACACTGAACCATAATCTTCAAATACAAAAACAAAATTTAATAAAATACTCAGAAAGACACAAAGATAAAGGCACATTCCTCGTCCCATATGCTAGGACAAATTTGTACAAATACTCCTTCTTCCCTATTAGAGCATGGAATGGGTTGCCTGAGCTAGCCAGGAAAACCAGTGACTTGGCAGAATTTAAGTCATTGGTTAATATGCATGACTAAATGCATGACGCGTAGGACGTAATCATCTTCTTCTTTTTTGAAGTAACGTCTGTATTATATAAGATGAGATTTACATGTTAGAATAGACACACAATCCATATTACTGTTGGCCTTAAGTGGCACCTGGCTAATCATTATTTAACCCATAGGATGGGAACCGCGTTGCTAGCATGATGCAATTTTTGGGAAAACTTTGGCGTTCTTCTTATAAATTATAAGATCGGACTTTCTGCACTTGAGTGTGCTTATACAGCGTTCTTTTCACAATGTTTATTTGGTTATATGGGAAGGAGGGAACATTGAAATGCCCGCTTGTATGACGTAATTAGCTGATAGCTATCATAAAAATGGATTTTTTTTCCCTAGCTTTGAGATACACTTAAATTAGCACAGTGCTTTAAAAAAATAGTTGCAAGAGAGATAAAGAAATAAAGTTTTCGACTGCATATAAAATGACGACTTTTTTTTCGTAGGGAAACCATTCTCACCACTTTTAAGTTTACAAACTGTTCAATAAGTTTAGCAGGCTTCCACAGTAGAAAATGTGCAGCTCTATACAATTTGAAGCTCTTAAATATGATTTGATTACTGTACAGCGTAACCTGGCGCACCAAGTCCTATCTAGAAGTTTTAAAAAATCTTTGAAAACTACCTAGCAAACAAGGCTTCCTATCTAGATCCATGCCTATTAGGGGGCCCTAAAGGGACCCAGATATCGATGCAGGTTGGGTTAAACTTACATGGAGTACCTCTTTTAAAGCTTTTCTGAGTAAAATAAGAAGGGCCTGGCTACGACCCTATGTTAAGGCAGGATACTTAACAATAAGCATTTTCATGGCTCATGTTCTTACTATAAAAATAAATATTTAGATTGCCCTTTATCTAGGTCAGTGATCACGCTGAGAAAAAGATTTGATAGACAGATAAGAATTGTGTAGATTTATGAACATGAAAAACAAAATGCTCTATTACATTACACGTGGAAATCAAAGGGCGTACATTGAGCAGATGGGGGGGGGGAACTAATATATATATTTTAGAGACATTAATATATATAACTGTTTAATTTTAATTTTTAAAAAAGTAATTTATTCCCCAAAGTAAAAAAAAAAATAGGTGAGTATGTGTGTGTGATAGTGGGGAAGGGAGAGGTGGCCCACTAGTCTACGTCGATGTACGAATGAATAAATCGGGAATACAATTTCTAACTTGACTATTGAATAACTCAGCATGTTAGTTGCTTTTTTTTTTTTACAAAGCTTATATAAACTCTGTCTGGTAAAAAAATTAATTATATTTTTTTTTCCTCCCATTTCCCATTCTCGGATCAAGTTGAAACTTTGCACAGTTATTCGTAGTCGATGACAATACAGAATCAATTCTAAATTTTACCAATTAGTTTATCAATTAGTTTTAAATAATTAATTCTGTTTTATATGGAAAAAAAGGCGAGCTTAACAGCTATTTTTATATTAATAGCAGTAATAGCTCGGTTTTTCCCCTATATAAGTTTATTTTATTAAAGTTTTATTTTTTAGCTAGTTACAAAGCTTATATCGACTCACATTGTCTGTCTGTAAAAAGTTTGTACACGTTATTTCTCCAACAACCATTCTCGGCTCAATCTGAAACTTTTGCACAATTATTTATCGGCATAGACAAGGCATGAATTAAGTATTCACAAGTACGGCTAGATATGTTGGGTTGTGTCCCCTTAGATAGTTGAACAAAGTATTTATCTCACTCCCATTCACAGATCAAGTTGAAATTTTAAAATATTCTTTATTGTACCTAACATGAATCAATTAGAAAATTAACCAATTCGTCAATTAAATATTGATAATGAATTAATTTGTTTGATATCGAATAAGGGTAATAATTTCTACAATATTGAGATATACAGTGTAAGTGGTTTTGTTTTTTTTAAATGATTTTTTTTTTGCTTCCGTTTGTGTCAAATAAAACAGAGATTTACTACCCAAACGACAGAGGCCAGATGAGACTTATTTCACAGACAACTGAGGTCAGAGGTCAGGCGAGATTCACTTCCCAGAGGGGACAGACAAGACTTGTTTCTCACACATCAGAGGTCAGACGAGACTTATTCTTGAGAACAATGACAAGGAGGCTTTTTGAAAACGAGGCTCAAAGCTTTAGAAATTCTTTGTGAGCCTGATTTTGGAAATGACTATCAAATCTGGAGACCTTATCCTCAAGGATAATAAGAATATTATTATTATTATTATAGAAATCAAAACATTTTCATTCTTTGGCAGTGCAGGGATATGCGTCTGTCACTCCCTCTGGTACTGTCCAATGCAGTCCCTTTAACAATGTAGTCAGACGAGACTTATTCTTGAGAACAATGACAAGGAGGCTTTTTGAAAACGAGGCTCAAAGCTTTAGAAATTCTTTGTGAGCCTGATTTTGGAAATGACTATCAAATCTGGAGACTTTATCCTCAAGGATAATAAGTATATTATTATTATTATTATAGAAATCAAAACATTTTCATTCTTTGGCAGTGCAGGGATATTTTCCGGTCACTCCCTTTGGTGTTGTACAATGCAGTCCCTTTAACAGTGTGGTTTTAGGAAATTTTCGGGTTATGTAGCAGCAGTACTGCCTTCTGAAAGTCAACTAGAATGTTCTTAGGGATGTGACTTTGTGGTTAGTTGTTATTATCCCCTCGGTTGATATAACAACATGGTATATTATTATCATAGTAAGGAATTAATTTTCAATCTCAGTCACCGCCAGGGTCGAGCTTCGTTAAAAGGAAACAAGATTCTATGTAGTCTCCCCTTAACAGTGTCCACAGAGAAATTTTCTGACATTATTATTATTATTATTAAATTCGTTAGCATTCTCTTCTAAGTAAGTTATTTCTTTAAAAAGTCGTTTCGAGAATGGTTCGCCATGTTCTCTCCGTCTGGTAACCATATTGTCCTCTAGATTCATGGTTCTAACATTGGTTAGATTAATTAAAATTAATAGTAGGACTTTTTCTTATTGACTGAGTTATATTTGCCTATGATTTCTTCTTTAAAAAGTCGTTTCGAGAATGGTTCGCCATGTTCTCTCCGTCTGGTAACCATATTGTCCTCTAGATTCATGGTTCTAACATTGGTTAGATTAATTAAAATTAATAGTAGGACTTTTTCTTATTGACTGAGTTATATTTGCCTATGATTTCTATGTCGATTAGAAGTAATATTACGTGATGTCGTAACATTTATTTAGTTGTGACTTTTATCACATTCAAAAAATTTAAGTTTAATTTCTTAATATAATGTTTTTGTCACACACATATATAGCCATCGGTACGTAGAATGTCTACTGAAATGATTGTTTTTGCGATTGATTATAAGTCGATTATTTTGACAAGTCTGGTTTAAATTACCATTATTGTGCTGTTGAATTTAAATATTTTGTTGCTAAGTATTAACTCAATGGGGCTTTAACCAAAAAGAAAATGAAATATATTTTATATTATTTAAAAGTGATAATGTCCCTTTAAACATAACTGTTATTATCAATGTTTACGTTTGTATAGTACATAGCAATGTATCGGAGAATTTTATGTATTTCTTTTCAATCTGAATATTTAAAATTAAAAAAAAATATTTGTTAAACATTCTTGGGCAAAAAGCACTGGAATTACATTCAATTTCTGCTTCACTTTCAATAAATCTACAGAAAAACTTGTCACTCGCCGCCTACACACGGAATCGTGGTGGCTGGGTGGCAAATCACTTGGCTCCCGAGCCGAGGAGTCCCGGTTTCGATTCTCAATGAAGACTGTTTTTTTTTTTTTTTTTTGAATTTCGTAATTTTTAGGACGTTCCTGAGTCCACTGAACTTGATGTTGAAAGTAAAGGTCGTTGTGCTGGCATCATGACGCCTTCGTTAACCGTCGGACGTAGAAACATATTACTCCAACAGCGTCTTCTCCTTTGAGCGCAAGGTCTGAAGGGGGAGCTTACCTTAGTAAATGTTTTAAGTTCTTAGGCATAAATAGAATATAATGCCTTGATTTAAAATGAGGAATGGAATAGCCCATTGGAGATTTTTATCCATGGCGGAGAACTGTAATTAACTATATATTTGGATGTTTAATAGTGTTCAGAATATAGGACATCTTGATAATCTATGTATTCTAAAAAGCATATGATAATTTTCTTTTGCACCCTTGGAAGCGAGGACAGTGCCTTGGCTGAGTGGTAAAACGCTTGGCGTCAAAACCGTGGTCTAGGGTTCAAATCTTAGTTAAGACTGTTTTTTTTTTTTGTTTTTTTTTTTACTTTCGGAATCTTCATCAGTCCACCCAGCTCAAATGGATGCCTGACATGAGTTGGTCGTTGTGCTGGCCACATGAAGCCCTCGTTAAACGTGGACCAAAGAAACAGATGACCTTTACATCATCTGCCCCATAGATCACAAGCCCTAAATGGGGAACTTTAATTTTGTTTCTTTTTCTCTTAGCTATAAAATCAAATTTATAATCCCTTGGGCTTGCAGCACAAAGTAATTGTCTTTTTTTTATTCAGCAATGTGATCCTTCAATGTGGCGTCATTGACATTGTTTAGTTTGTTAATTTCAATATCTCTCCTAATCGCCTAGTTTTACTTTCTTACTTTAAAAAAAAATGTACATTATATTACCCCCACATTTAACCATATCGCTTCTTCTTCTTCATCTTTTATTATGTTATTGTATTTTGATGCATAAAGAATGTAAACATGTTCTGATAGGTCAAAATGTAAATAAAGAGGAGATTAATGTGTTCAAAAAATGTCTCGTGAAAATCCACAATAGTTCGAGAGCAGAGAGCGAGAAATTAATGCAGTGCTTGAAAAACGCAATAAAAATTCCTAAAAGTGTAGCAGGAAGAATGTAGCCGCCCCCCCCCCCCACTTCTTCCGAGACTAATCGTTAGAGTAGGCCTCAACACTGACCTGCGACGTCACAGCCTGTGGGTAGTAGAGATAAATAGCTTGATGTCTTTTAAGTTCGTTTTGAATCCTATATCAGAGGTACTAGTCAGAATTCAGAATTCGCCGAAGATGTTCTTGCATCAAGTTGCATGGTTGGGTTGAATTTGACAAGCATCTCAACCAAGCCTAAAAACTGACCTAAAAATGATGACAAGGGAATCTCCTATCGCGGGGCCCCCTTAAGCGCGGGGCCTGGGGCGGTTGTCTCACTTGCCACCCCCTAAGGCCGCTACTGCCCCTGATCATAGGTTGCCATGTCACAGGTCAATGTTCAGCCGCACTATGACGATTTATCTCGGTTTATCTCTTCCCTTCTTTTAAACTATGTAGAAATATAACGTCACGCAAATCCAGGGCCGGATTTAAGGTATTGTAGATTGTGCAGCCGACCAGTGCCTCACCCTCAAAACTTGGGCCTCCAACTCAAAGATACAAAAAAAAAAACTTTAAAAAATATGAATAGTTATATTAAATGAATGGGAAATAAGATATAATGTATTTGTATCCTAGCTTTAAATTAAAATTCAGAACTCAAAAGAATAAGACAGAATACGTTTATATATTGGGTTTGGGCTTTGAGCACGCGAGATGAAATATCCGATACTGTTTGTGATCAGGAGCGCACCAGGCTCTGCCAGGCTGTAGCACAGTGTGCCACAGTCAGCCTTAGGGTCATCAGCTCCTGATTTTTCCTCAGGGTTGTCTCCCGTAGCCTTTCCCGTGTTTGGGTATAGCCGCTAGGGAGTGGAGGTTTGGATTCAGAGTTTTCCTTCTCCTAGAAGGGTAGCCAACCAAGACTAACGAGCCCCTCCTGCCCGAAGCTTACTGGTTTAGGCGCCAGTTGCTCGCCTTTGTCCCTTCTCCTGTTGGTGATAACAGTTCCGCCGGACTCAGTATCTGAACCACACGTGAAGGCCAGGAGTTGGACAGGTTGTCAGAGGCTATTTGAGACTCGTACCATTGGAAGCATTTTATAGGTAATGGTGGGCTTAGAACCATTACCACTTCCGGTGTTAGCAACCTTGCGGAACCGACGGCCTTAGCTTAGAAAGATAAAATTGGGACTAGCGAAAATTGTCCTTGTGGACCGTCACCAGAGAATGCCGACCATATCTTTCAAAGTTGCCTTCTCTATCAAAAGGCCCGAACAGACTCTGTCCCCGAAACTCTACTATAGAAGAACAACTATAAGGAGAACTACCTGATCTCGAAACCACTACGCAGTTCTTCGCATAGGATCATACGTCTGAAACTCCCAACATAAAAAATGAGAACGAAGAAGAAGAAAATAAAAACTTTAAAAGAGGGTTGGGGATTTCCAAAAAACAACAACAACACTTAAATCAGCCACTGCTACGGACGTGCCTTTAAGGAAACAAAATAGCGTTCAATTTGAACTGCTACACACGCCCCGTCATGCAACACGCGTTGAATAATTCATGAGAGCTACTTGACCAGAGGAAGTGTCAACGTCTTGGCAATGAAACCAGCACTAAAACGTCTTTATTTGTTGACAATGACGTCATTAATACGGAGCATTCGTAACAATGTAGGTCAAAACAAGGGACAGTACTATCACCTTGCAAAGTGTGTTTGATATCAGATAAAAAGTCGCATCTAAATAAATTGCATAACCCAGTGCTGCCCAGATTTAGCTCATACACTCGGTGAGACGGATCACATCGCATCAAACAAATAAATTGCGTAACCCA
Organism: Biomphalaria glabrata; assembly: GCF_947242115.1. NCBI lineage: Eukaryota > Metazoa > Mollusca > Gastropoda > Planorbidae > Biomphalaria > Biomphalaria glabrata. The sequence continues at coordinate 3,982,872 of NC_074721.1, read as the reverse complement.
GTGCTGCCCAGATTTAGCTCATACACTCGTGAGACGGATCACATCGCATCAAACAAATAAATTGCGTAACCCAGTGCTGCCCAGATTTAGCTCATACACTCGTGAGACGGACCACATCGCATCAAACAAATAAATCGTTCAGCCCAATGGACATAGCTTTGCATTGTGGGATAGCATCGCCTTATGGGCCGGATAGACCCACGGGTTGTTGTTTGGGCATCACCGGAGTAAGCATAGACGTTTTATTAAACATGGGATATGAAATTGAGTGGCACAAACTGCCTGGCTACACATCTAGAGAGCTTGAGTTTAAATCCCAATGTTAAGCAGGTATATATTTAACTGGGATTGGACGCGAGCTGAGTTGAGTTGGCAGAGCGCTCAAAGTCAGCTAGGAAACTGTCTCTCAGACCCCCCGTCCTTAACTCTAAAGAGCCAGGACCAGAGTACACATAGCTTGGTAAAGCACGCAAGACACGCTATAAGAAAAAAAAATGAGATAAGAGACAGTCATACCAGAGGGTTCAAAGTAAATCAATCTAACCACGAATATCAACGATTGTAAACATACTAATATGATACTGATTAGATGGATGTCATCAAACGGGACTTCAAACCAAAATGGACATCGATGTTGACTACTGGGAAGACATAGCCCTTGACAGCACTATGTGGGGAGAGATGGTAACCAAGAAAGCTTGGGACAGTGAAAAACGCATTCAACCTCGATTCTTGACAAAAAAGCGAGCGAAACGAACAACAAGAAAAAATACTCTACAAAGAAACAAATAAACAAAGCTTATGTAATAGGAAGAACTCCGCATTTAAAGCTATAGGTCTCAATAATTTTAAGAACAGTTTTAATCGATTCAAGTTATTTTTTTAGGTACGATAAATCGCAAGTTTCAACTTGATCCAAATAACGTGTACCATTGTCTTAGGGGACAAAACAATACACATTTAGCCATATCTCTGAATAATGAAGAATTAATTTCCATTGTCGGTAAAAAAAAAGAAAGAATTACTAGTAGTTAATTGACTACTTGGTTAATTTTTATTGAGTCAATTGTTGTCTTTGCCAATGAATAATTATGCAAAGTTTCAACTTGATCCAAGAATGGGTGTGGGAGAAAAAACGTTTTCAAACTTTGTACAAGACAGAGTTGATAAAGTGAGTTGATATAAGCTTTGTGAAAGATGGCACCTCAACCTGCGTTATATGCAGACGAGCATGTCTCTCCTAAAAAAGTCTCAACAGTAGCATGAAAAAGTGACCCACGAGATGGCCTATTGTCGCTCTACGACTGAAGAAGTCAATGCTACAGGTAGGCTTACTATCTTATAGCATCATCTACAGGCGAGTGGCAACCACAAGGTGGTCGCCCCAAACGACTGCACGTTGCGATTTTATCTATGTGTACTTTAATTTAATTCATCTAACTCAAGAACAGGCTAGAAACGCCCCTGATGTGTCAGCCGTTGTCAATAGTTTTCGGTCGATATAAAAAGTAATTACACAAAAAAGTATCAAGCTACATAGATGTAACAGTGGGTTGATATCATATAGCACTTTCGTAATTCTATTCCTATATAAACTCAGACTCTAGGCTTCGGTTTATAAAAGTGCTTACCAATGGGGGATAGGCAGAGAGGGGGGGGGGGTTGAGCAGCGAGGCCTCTAAAAAGATACGAATAAACTAATCTGAAGTATATCTTGAAGTTAGTTCTATGGAGACAGTATAAACCTAATTAGACAGGTTTACATTTAAACCTAGCTACAAGTTCAATTTACTGATTCCGTTCCATTAATCATAATTTAAAATCCGAATCTTTTGGTCCTATTATAATTTCGAACATGATTCCTAATTGAGGGGACTTCAACAGTGGCCATGTAGCCTACAGTATATCTATTTGTTTCCTTGTATTTCAGTACGCTCCTCTAACTGGATTTCATTTTCTTTAGCTCAAAACTAAAACATTTTAGAGTAGGAGAAGTATAACATATTTATAAGAGGCTGGATTGAGACAAGCATAAAAAAAATTTTTTTTTGGTTATCTAAAGGGGAAGAACTCCTTAAATTGTGTATCTCAGCATCTAAAAATAATGCACAAATTGTTTCCCTTATTCGATATAACAAAATAATTAATTACCAATAATTAATTGACAAATCGAGTATTTCAGTTTATTTATTCATATTTTGTTAGGTGCAATATATAATTGTTTAATTTGTTTGATCGGAAAATTCGTGAGGGAGAAATAGCTTTACAATTATTTAAGGGGACTAAACACCACACAATTAGCCATACCTGTGAATGCTAAAGTATTAGTTGTTGCTTTTAAACAAAATGATTAAATATCAGTAGTTATTTTCTAATTGTTGTATTTTACATATTAACTCACTTGTTATATTAACTCACTTGTTATATTTACTCACTTATTATATTAACTCAATTGTTATATTTACTCACTTATTATATTTACTCACTTATTATATTAACTCACTTGATATATTTTATCTCACTTATTCTATTAACTCACTTGTTATATTAACTCACTTGTTATATTAACTCACTTGATATATTTTATCTCACTTATTCTATTAACTCACTTGTTATATTAACTCACTTGTTATATTAACTCACTTATTATATTAACTCACTTGATATATTTTATCTTACTTATTCTATTAACTCACTTGTTATATTAACTCACTTATTATATTAACTCACTTGATATATTTTATCTCACTTATTCTATTAACTCACTTGTTATATTAACTCACTTGTTATATTTTAACTCACTTATTCTATTAACTCACTTGTTATATTAACTCACTTATTATATTAACTCACTTGATATATTTTATCTCACTTATTCTATTAACTCACTTATTATATTAACTCACTTGATATATTTTATCTCACTTATTCTATTAATTCACTTATTCTATTAACTCACTTGTTATATTTTAACTCACTTGTTATATTTTAACTCACTTGTTATATTAACTCACTTGTTATATTAACTCACTTGTTATATTTTAACTCACTTGTTATATATTAACTCACTTGTTATATTTTAACTCACTTGTTATATTAACTCACTTGTTATATTAACTCTGTCTTGAACACATTTTGTGCACGTGTCTCGGATCAAGTTAAAACTTTGCACAAATATTTCATAATCCACGACAATACTGTCACAATACATGGAATCAATAAAAAAAAGCTAAATCAGTTAGCTAATCAATTATTGGTAATAAATTAATTTTACTTTATATACAAAAGCGAGTTAAACCTTTCAGTATTTAGAGATATGGCAGTAAGTTTGCGCTTCCCCCCTCTTGTAGAAGCTTTATTTTTTAAAAATGTATTTTACAAATATTGTGCGTGTACTCTGTAAACTTTATGACAACTCTAATGACCTACTTACGTACGGATTTAAAAAAAACAAAACTTTCTTTGACCAGAAAATGGATTTAGAAATGTTGAAACGTTTGGAGTAGATTGTCGTTTACAACAGAAGAGGTTTTACAGTAAAAGCTAGTGCAATGTGAAGGAGAAATGCCAGGAGGTTAGAAAGATAGGACGAGAAGAAGAATGAGATTCAAAACAAAAACGACTAAGCTTTTGTAAGGAAAAGTAATGCACAGTTACAGCTATATATCAGAATACTGTAAGATGTATTTCCCTTTTTCTATTTCAAACAAAATTAATATTTTTTTTTTCAAGTGCAACATGAAAAAAAAAGTTAAAAAAAACAACTACTTTACTTTAAACTGGAACAATAGATCCCTTGTCCACAATATACAAATATAACTGGCCTAAAACATTAAGAATATCCTCTATAACTGCTTCATGCCGTCTGTATTCAGTTTTCACTATTAAAGAATACAAACAAACATGTCAACAAACAAACTACACACATACAAGCAGACTTACTTCCAGTGCTTAGTCGAAAAAGTCTGTTCCGAATTTATTCTTTTTTTTTTATATTTTTTTTTTTAAAGCTCACTTTGACTAACTCTTATCTTTAGATAACGACACAGGCTATTACAACTGCATATTTTAGTGTCCTGTGTGTGTGTGTGTGTGTGCGTCTACTGAAGTGTGTGTGTGTGTGGTTGAGTATGTGTGTATGTGGAAGTAAAAGAATATAGCTGTTTGTCACCCCTACAGTCTATATTTTGAAAAAAAAATGACTACACATTAAAAAAATACTAAACAGCTGTTTCTATGAAGACAGGGAGACTCAATCAATGAATCTATTGATACAGCCCACTGTATGTAGACTTTAGGACCTTTAGCTACTCGGTAAATACATCTTAGAAGAAGAATATTGTAGAATGTTGTCTGTTTTTGGTTCCTACGGCAGCGAATGATTCGGTTACACAAAATCTACATCTACGTTTTCGTGTCTGGACAACATTCGACATGGGCGTACGCCAAATTTTCTAATTTTTTTTTTTTGGGGGGGGGGGGGCGAGAAGAGATGCATAACAAAACCGGTTGTGGGCATGAGGAACGTATTCAATTCAAAATGGCTTACAACAGAGGCGTCACTAGGATGGTTGTCACCTGGTTCGGCTCGCACCTCCGCAGCCCCTAGTGACGCCACTGGTTTTTACGAAAAGAATGGCTTAAAATTTTGTGGCTTCAAGGAACAATAAAAATATAAAAAGTACTTAAGAAAAAGAGACCATTCCTCCTTTATTCATTAAAGAGCGATAAAAGGGACCTTAAGGCTTGTCAATGGAGTATTCTACAGTGTATTCCCAGCATTCTTTCTCGGTTAAGGGGGAAAGGGGAAAGGGCGAGGTAAAGAATGTTCCCCCTTTTTTTTAAAATCTGAACTTTCATTAGCTATTATATAAGTTGTATGAAGGAGGTATTGTCTTACAAGGGAATAAAATTCTAAATTTTTTTTCTTGTTACAATACCTCTGTTTAACTCGTAGCTTTGAGGAAACAAAAACCTTATCTTATCTTATCTTATATAATACAGACTTTACTTTAAAAAAGAAGACGATTACGCGTCATGCATTTAGTCATGCATATTAACCAATGACTTAAATTCTGCCAAGTCACTGGTTTTCCTGGCTAGCTCAGGCAACCCATTCCATGCTCTAATAGCACTAGGGAAGAAGGAGTATTTGTACAAATTTGTCCTAGCATATGGGACGAGGAATGTGCCTTTATCTTTGTGTCTTTCAGAGTATTTTATTAAATTTTGTTTTTGTATTTGAAGATTATGGTTCAGTGTTTTATGTATGATTTCTAATATACCTTTGAGTCTTCTGTCCTGAAGGCTTTCTAAATTTAGTGATTTTACTAAAGGTGTTACTCTAGTCAAATGTGAATATTCGTTTGTTATTAAATGGAAACTTTGCACAATTATTCGTTTACCCGAAAAAACAAGAATCAAAATTAAAAAATTAACAAATTAGTTAATTAACGTTTGATAATTAATTATTTCGTGTAGTATCTTGAACAAGGGAAATAAATTTTAATTGACTGATAAAGTGGTATAAGCTAAATTACCACCCTTTATACTTTTTGAGTTTTGGCCCGAGGCCAACAATCCATAACATTTAGATTCTAGATCTATTACAAATTTGGAGGACAAAAGTGGTCATCATGTAGCCGCAATGGATAAACTATATATATATATTACAAATTTAATTACATGACAGATCCAAACTAACTAGTAAAACTAAGCTAAAAGTTTTTACTTTTACTTTAAAGTATTTTTTATGTTTTTTTTTTAACTAAGTATAAAAAGAAATACATTTAAATTAGGTTAGAGAACTAAAATATATCTACCTCGAACAGACTCTACATCTTCGGGTATTTCCGCATGTAATTATTGTATTATTAAAGATTTTAATCTTTAACCATTAATCTTCGGACTCGAAGAGAAGCTTATTATTATTATTAAAGATTTTAGTACATTAATGTTGAGGAACATTATGCACACAAGTCCAGATTCATTCGATACGTATAGCCGCACAGTGCGCCAAGGCGATTTCGCTAGACTGCGTATAGACGCACAGTGCGCCAAGTGTATATTGTTTCTTTTAATGAGTATTTCTACTTTTTTAAGTACTTTTATTTTAAATACTTTTCATTACTTCTATTCAGAAGAGGTTCAGCTTCCTTTATGTTGTTTTGGTTTATTTATAGCACAGTTTTTGATTTGGTTATACTAGACACCATACCTCACATTGTTACACAAAAATTTTTGACAACAAAAAACAGCTGATTCAATGGCTTCCTCCAGTGGTAGCTCTAGACTGTAAGGATATTATATACAGATTTATAACGGCTGAAGAAACCAGTCAGATGATTCTATTTATTCTGAATCGGATAATGATAGATCTAGTGATAGCAAAATAGTGATATTTTATATCTAAATCTAGAACTTGACAGTCTTCGAGACTGTGTCTCTCAGTCTAAGTCTATCAAAAAAAGGAAGGAACCTGCTTTAGATTTAGATCAGAATCCATGTAAAAGCATGAAACAGAAGTAGTTCTATTAGACACCCTGAAGGAGGCTTCAAATCCTATTATGAAGGGCAATAACTTAGTTGGCTGTTGAACATTTTTTCTTTCATTTTGTTTACTACAGTCACAGTGTAAAAAGTTCAGTTGTCCTTAGAAAATGTGTAAACAAAATTCAGGTGTGTGGACAAAAAAAAATCATTTTTTTTTTAATTTCTTGTGATATTTCAAAGAAACTTTCCTATTGTCTTACAAACATATTTTGGTAAAAATTGTGTAAAAACCAGCTTCTTTGGATTAATATTTATGGATTTCCATAACCGTAAGTTGAGCTTAAATTTTTATTTTTAATATTTTTTTCCCACAGTGTTATACTTAAAGTTTAATAATTTTTTACAATTTTTGTAATTATCTTATTAATGTTTGATGTACAACATTCCTCATTCAATGACAAAAACATTGCTACTTGCAATAAAAACTAAAACAAATGATTGTATATAAGAACATACAATACTATCACTAGAAAATTTTTCAGCCATTTTTTTTTTTGCTCCGTTGCATTGACAAAAACTAACGTATGGAATGTGTTCTAAAGAAGTATTACTAAAATATTGTAAAATCTACATGATATATATATTCGCTTATTAAGTTTTTTCCAGGGGTTTGGGGGGGGGGGAGTGTGGGCGGGATAAAAAATCTAACATTCAATATGTTATTTAGAGCTAATCAATCGCTCTGTAAGTTGTATACAGGATGTATTTTTTTTTTATTTTTGCTTTTCTTGTTTATGTCCCCTTTATCAGTCACTCCGCTACTTACAAACACAAAGACCAAAACCAAGAATAAAACTGAAAATGTTTTCAATTAATAACAGTTCATTCCCATTTCAAATAGCAGACAAGAATTCAAAAGTACGAAATTTAATCATAGTTTACAAAATGACAATTGGAATACCCAACAACTACGGCATCGATGGACGGCGTTATGGGCAAGGCGCGCAACGTGTTAATTACTCTTGAATCTGAACTCATTAGCTGCTACGTGTCTTGGGTTCAAAGCGGAGGGGCGGATAAGGAAGGGCACCACCAACGCTTTCGGTTAATCTCGACCAAAACTCGTGCCCGCAATCATCTGGATGATTGATGGCTTGATAGTCTGTAGTTAGCCTCAGCTATTTTGGTGGTATTATTTCTGCTTTGAACTCCTCATGGCCAGTAGATTAATTAGACATTAATTGGCTGCTTTGTGGATGTTTTTTTTTTGTTTGTTTTCACTTAAATAGAAACACATTTTGGGGGGTTAAAAATAGCATTTGTCGTGAGTTTTTTTTAAAAGAGTAATGGGGTTGTATTGAGGGAGGGGGGGACACATATAGTTTTGCGTAGCGTAGACATACTATATTTAAATTCTCCCCACCCCCTCCCCCTCTCCCTGCAGCGTGCCGGACATGGGTAAACAAGCTCTCTCCGCAAAAATCATTCAAAAGCGACATCCGTAGCCTCTTCCCGGCAAGTGCTTATAGACTTTAACTGTTTCTCTCCTAATTGTCGAGGCCGACGTTGATTTGACTCCCATTAAACTAAATTGGTTTTTGGATATATAAACTTTAATTTGTGTTGTGTACAAAGAGCATGCATTGTCCTATAATTCGATATCGAGATAAAACATTCTCTGATAACTAACAAAAAAAAGTGATTGAAGTTTAACCCTAACAGGATAGTGATATACACATGAGCAAAAGCAAAATGAATAATACTATCGAAACGAGGTAAATAATTACGGAGAGTGAGGGTTAAATCTTCCAACAACAATTTTCGTGCTGATAACGCGAATGTCGTGGGTTCGGTCCCCCATACTGGCCACCATTTATGTGACGCCCTATTTATTTGAATGAGCGTCGTTCTTGCGTAATGTAAATGCCTCTTCTGGTATCATTGGAATGTTCCTGTCGTATTAATTAAATATCTTTGTACACCCCAAAATTTGTTGTTGCGTATGTGCACATGTAGATCTACTGAGTTATAAGACCACACAACATGTAGATTCACTAACAAACACGAGCAGAGCAGACGTGGTTTTATTTAACACACATAATATTTTATAATATATATTAGCAACTTCAGTCATCAAGAAATAGAGTAGAATATTTGATATAAAACAATAGTATAATCCAAGTGAATTCATCAAATACAACGTTAATAATACTTTCATCTTAAGTACAAGACACGTCTGTCTTTTACCATATCTCTAGGGTCCACTACTTGACCATGTGATTAACACCCCACAATTCACTGAGGCCCCTTCGATTTTCCCGTTGCGACCTCATACTCTTCATAAGACAAATGAATCGTAACCAGTTCATGTCACTGGCCATCAAACAATGGTGTGACAACTAGGTGCGACGCAACGTAGAATTCAGGGAGATATGGACACCTGTTTCTTCTTTTCGGTCTCTAAGTTATGGCTAACATTGGTGACATAGAACAGGTGTACAGAAAGAAATAAAGAGAAGCAGAACATTTGTTTGTGTTCTTCTTTGTCATAACCAGGGGCGGACTGGCTATATGGGCATTTGGGCAAATGCCCGGTGGGCCGGTACCCAAATGGGCCGGTAGAGCAACCGAAATGGCCGCATTGATGTCACTATGGCACGTATGAAAATGTTAAAGGTTTTATAATATTCTCTTATAAAAAGGCCTTCTGTGCGTCGAGTTTAAAAACAAATCTTTCACAGACTCTACAGTGTAATACCATTTTAATTTAACATATTATGCGAAGTAATGTAATAGCCTTCATCCTTAGACAGTGCTACTAGTAGGCTTCATCCTTTTAGGGCCTACATACTTAGCGATTAAAAAGCAGCAATAAGGCCTATATTTCTAATAAAGATGTTGAGTTCACTGTATACATGCATATTAATACATTACCAAACTTCAGATAATGAATGACAGGTAGACCTAGAAATGGATGCCCATCATATGATATAGAATTTGTGGGCCGAAATGCATAGAAATGCCCGGGCCGATTTTGACACTCAGTCCGCCACTGGTCATAACATTAAATTTTTAATTTTGTTTAATGATTTGACACCTGTCTCATTCTTTATGTGTGATTTTCAGAATTGGAGTCGACTCTGAATTTAATTTATAAAATACGAAACTGTTGATAAACTGTGTATTTTCAAAAGGTTATTGCAAAGTTGAAGAGCTCTCAATAAGGTCGAGGGGGGGGGGCACATATTTGAGAACAGTGACCAGACCCAAAGACATGCGCAGAAGACGAACATAAGATTTATGCAGACCTTCATGCACCACTTTTGTCTACATCACATTCGACAAATAAGCTGGTAGCAAATTGGGTTATCGTGGCGACATCAATGCACGAAATACTACTCTCATCTTTAATCTTTGGAATTGAAGATAATAATCTGAGATGTTAATCACGCATCCCATCATGCTTTGCTTTTCGAATAATGACATCATTTGATCATAACATTTGCAAAAATAGTTAATGATATTTGCAGCATTGTGTGGAAAATACGTAGCATATTACCAAGGCTATAACCAAGACCTAAACTGTTACCAAGGATATAACCAGGACCTAAACTGTTACCAAGGATATAACCAAGACCTATTACCAATGATGTGACCATTTGTTTGCGTAAACGTTTAGACAGCTTAATTAGCGGCCTCAGTGCAGTAATTTGAGGCTGCGACAGACGGACAGACAAAAGAGCAAACTGTTAAGGTAGATACTTGAAATGAAATGACACCTTCATAATATAAACAAAGAAGTAGCTTCTTTAATCAGCCATCTTGGCTCCCCTATGAATGGGCATAACTCTTCCGATTATATACAATATACTTAAAAGGGAGGTAATATACAATATACTCTATACTTTAAAGGGAGGTAATACACAATATACACTATACTTAAAGGGAGGTAATATACAATATACTTAAAGGGAGGTAATATACAATATACTTAAAGGGAGGTAATATACAACATTATGTGAGTTACCGAAAGGGGCGTAACATTTCATCCTCCTTGTTGATGTGTAATATGAGGAGGCAGTTACGGATGGAATGAGTGAGTGAGGAGACAAAAGGTGTATAGAGGAATGAAACTGTGCACGCTAAGTGGCAGGGAAGACAGAACGATAGAGCTACAACATGCGTCTGTGTTCAACTCAGAGCGATGATTTTCAGCAAGGTGTGATTCATGAATCTTTGGAAAAAAAAAATTTGTCAGCGGGAGATTTAAAAAAAAACAACAACTGACTAAATATCTTTGTGTCTACTCATGTATCTGGCGATTAACTTGAAGAGCGTCTAGCGAGCTACAATGAAACTAATAGCCGTGTTGTCGGGGAACAGTAAATCTCTGGGATTAGCTCAATCTCATCCATGTGTGTGAAGGGCTGGAAGGCTGGAACTTACTCTCTCCTACCCCCCCCCTTCTCCTGGAGCTTTCATCGCTGCAGTTATCCCCCCCCCACTTTCTCTTACCCCCCTCCCCCATACATTTCTATCTAGTCAAGATTTTTTATGTTACAACCCGGCCAGTATCTTAGGAGGCAGCGTCTGCATAACAAGCTGGTGAAATATTGAATGGCACTCTGTTTGGTGAGAACAGAGGGAGAGCTCCACGAGGCTATGTGTGTGCGAGAGAGAGATAGTGAGGGAGAGAGAGAGAGATAGAACGAGAGTGAGTTAAACTGATTTAACTTAGTTTTACTTTGTAGTAAATAATGGTAACTATATAGTGCTCATAATTAAGAGGGACAGAGAGAGAGAGGGACAGAGAGAGAGAGGGACAGAGAGAGAGACAGAGAGAGAGAGAGGGGGACAGAGAGAGAGAAAGATTTAAAAAAAAAAAAGAAAAATACGTAAAAATCAAAGCGCGAAAGAAAGGAAAATGTGAATTAAAGCAAAAGTCAGAAATTTAAAGGAAGAAAATGAAAGAGAAAGAATTAGAAAGAAAATATATAAAAAAAGAAAGAAGAATAGATAGAGAAGAAGAGAGAGACAAGAAGAAAAAAAGAGGGAGAGAGAGAATTATGAATCATAATATGCTAATACAATCCTCATTTATTGCAATTATTGTAACAATTTGTTTATTTTTAGGTAAGTAAATATACACAGGTGTACACCTAGCTTGTTCACGTACTTCCGAAAAAAAAATATGTTTCATTAAAAAAAAATGCATTGTTAATGTTCACTTTCGCCATTTCGTATAAAAATCTGGATTTATATGTCTATGATCTTGATACAATCTCCAGTTGGATTAACAAAAAGGCTATAAAGGCAGACAACCTTAATTACTTTTCTGATATTTCTCGGTTATCTCCCGTTGGTTACAAGACAACGTAAAATGTATTTCAATTAAGCAATGTTACACGAAGCTCAGCTTTAACAATGAGTTTTCGGAATCTTAAAAAAGTAAGAATACTCCACATTGAAGAGAAAAGAAATGGAATAATTTTTTCTTCTTTGTTCTTATTATTATTGTTGGATTGCTCAGATGACTAGTCAAGTATTATTCTTATTATTATAGCTTTTATATAGCGCTACTTTCATGCTTATAGCATGCTCAGAGCGCTTTGGTCCAATCTTATTTGTGGACCAGTGGGGGGGGGGGGGGGGAAGGGGGTATCTAGGAGTTGGTTTTCCGTGCTGCCTTTAGGCGCTCAGTAAACGCAACTCTGCCCGAGTCGGGTGTCGAACCTCGAGCCCCCCTTCTAGGTAGCCAAGACAAGCCAAGTTCAAGTGCACTCTCGACCACGCTTCCCACTGTCTGACAAGAATCCCCCCCTTTTTTTTTTTTTTTAAATATATAAGTATTTTAAATATGCCCAACCTGTGACCGCAGGATTGGCCTCTTTAGTCACACAAAGGGATATATTAATTGCACCAGACGTAAAATGCCACAGGATAAGCATTTTCAATTATGACAAGTGTGCACATCAAGTTCCCAAACAGATATTGTTCACAAACTTCAATGACCACATAAAAACATCAAATTTAGTAGACAACGACCACTTCAGTGTTTCTCCTTACTGCGCTGCCTTGCTGTAAGATCAAGCTGTTGAGATGAAGTTATTTAAAGTCGAACAATAGGTAGACAAGGAAACGATAAACACAACTGAGCCATAACGAAGCGAAACTACAACATTTTGGATCACTTTAACATTCCGTTCCACACCTAGTGTGTAGAGAAAAGTATTTCTTAAGTCAACACTTATTTTGAAAATATGTTTCCAAAATCAAAAGTCTGTCAAGTCATTGGCAAAAAAAAACAAAACCCATTTGGGCAGCTGTTTGAGACAAACATCGATAAAAAAGCTAAAAAGATTCTAGAAATAAAAAAAATCACCCTTTGTGTCAGGATTTTGGAATTTTACCATCACAAAAGAGATACAAGACACCGATAGCAAAGACAAACAGACACAAACACTCTTTTGTTCCCCTGGCAATCAAATCATTAAATAGAAACAATTTGATATAAACTTTTCATATGTAAGTTATGAGTGAGTCTTGTGAGAATGTACATTTTTTTTTTTGTAGTTACAATGTTTTGTTTGGTGTAATGCAGAAATGGACCTCATTCACCAATCGTAAACAAACAACATTTAGTCACGTGATAATATTGATAAACAACGAAAAAAACTGTCACGTGATAGCCATTGTGTATTAAAAATTAGATAGTAATTAGTATAGAAGAGATAGAGAATCACGTGGCTAAATGTTGTTTGTTTACGATTGGTGAATGAGGTCCATTGTAAGACAAATTCCCTTACGGACAACAAAGATTATTATTATTATTATTAAGTCTTGCATATTGTCTTTTGATTTTATACATGTAATTGTATTCTATAGAAAGTGTTTATATATACATGTGTTTGTGTTAAAAATATACAGTAGTAAATAGGTGTTTACGTTCACTTATCTTATCTTATCTTATCTTAAGCGCGACTATGTTTACATTTGCTATAGCTTCTAAATACTCTGTGTTGCTGTTACCAGGTTCTGTAGGCATTTTTTTTTAAATTAAAGAGAATAAACAACGAAATAGTCTAGGTTTATTTTCAAAAGAAAACCCAGCCCATAATCCAGAGTTAATCTTGAGTCTATAATTGAAATCCTTATATTTGTGGGTTTTTTTTTTTGTTGTTTTGTTTTTTTTTTCTTTCAAAATAACTGTAACTGATGTTAGCAGACTGTGTTTTTAAGTTTGAGCGAAATGAACTTGTCAGTGATGTGTGCCTGTGATAGGAAGTCAGACAAAATAGAGACACATCAGGCAGACAATTACAGACAGGAAGTTGACGCGTCTCTCTACCCATGATGCAAACGTTTGGAGAGCAGAAACACCTCGAGACTGGAAGAAAAGTGTTTTTGTTGTTGTTCTGTTTTTTTGTTTGTTTGGGGTTTTTTTTTTCGTTCCCTCGTTGAGAATTATGGAAGAATTAAGCAAGATTTTGTGTAAGACAGAAGAGCTACGACTAGAAAGGGGAGACAAATTTTGTTTGACAATGGAAGAAAATTGTCTATGAGATGAAGTTTCTGCCAGAACAAGGGAAAAAGATGGGTGTAAGATGTTGAATATAATTACATCATTACATAATTGAAGATGTAATATATATCACAAAATGTAATTAAGATGTTTTGACATAATTACACCATTATATAATTTAAACTGTAATATACATCTCAAAATGTTATGATTACGCAATTTATAAGTTAATATATATTACTTGCATTCAGAATAGGACAATCTAAAATGTAAATTACATTATATTATTATACCTATTACTAATTTACAATTCTTTAGATCGACCAGTTGTCACTCTCACAAGCCATTCTTATTAGAAATACATCTTTTTTCGGGGTGGTAGGACTTTTTTTTTTTTTAAATGTTGAACTATATGTATCTTGCACAACCATCTAAATAATGTGATACTTGAATTTGATGAATTCAGGCCTATCGAGGACCATTACTAGGCCTACAACACACTTAATATTTATATAATAATCATTGCCTTTTGACCCATTAACTTATGTGGGGAGGGGGGTATTTGGAAGAACATTTCCATGTTAAAATCAACACAACGCGAGTGAAATCCGACTCCGAGTAATTCACACATTTTTCACATTATTGCTTATATAGCACTACTTTCATGCTTATAGCATGCTCAGAGCGCTTTGGTCCAATCTCAGTTGTGGACCAGTGGGGGGAGGGGGTTTCTGGGAGAAGGTTTGCCGTGCTGCCTTTAGGCACTCAGTTAACACAGCTCTGGATTCAAACACGAGACCCTCTTGCGAGGTAGCCATGCCTTAGCCAAGCGGTCTTGGCCATCTGAGATGAACTCCAATTGGTGGCAAGGCTGGAAGGATCAGTCCTCCCGTAGAGCCTTGGCGAGAAACTCTGCTGTTAGGCGTAGTGCCTTGACTTAGCCATCAGAAATAAACTAACGAAGGCCTATGGGTGAGTGAATAGTAGAACTTGTAAAAAAATGGATTTGAAAAACTTGAGTGCTGTAATTATATGAAAACAACAATAAAAACAGCACCAGCGTACAATGGTTAATGTAACAGAAATCTGGTTGTAATGATCGTCGGATCTTACATATAATTCCTCTCAATAACCATAACCCTAGTGCTGTTTTTATATTTTATATATTATGTTCATTAACTACAAAGAACAGCGAATTTTTATTTAGTTCTGTAAAAATAGAACTCAATCCTTAAGATAATCCTGTACCCAAAAAAAAAAATTAAAAAAATAAAACATGAATAAACACGGACCTCGGCCACTATATTTAGATATTAAAGCAAGCTACTCCACCAATAGCAGAAAGTCGTTTCTTGTATCCCGAGATTAGGAATAATCTTCAAACTATTCCAATCAAAGGCTTCACATTTTTATTCACATAGTAATTGTTTGTATTCGCTGGCTGTTGCTTATTTGTCTAACCCGGCTGCTATTATTACTTCGCTTCGCGTGAGAAACGCGTTCCAGCGAAAAGGTAGAAGTTTCCAAAGACCTGGGTTGTTGTTTTTTTGAGCTAAGCTGTGTTAAGTATGGTTCTAATCACCTCCAGGAGATTGTGTTGTCATCCCAACTCTGCTTTCTGACTCCAGGTTAGCCGGTGATACGGAATCGTTTGGCCTAATTGTATCACTTCCCACGTGACAGGAGGGATTACTTGTCTTCGCGGATGTAAAACAAACAAATAGGAGAACAGACGCAGGAGTAAAATCCTTGAGCCTCAAAGAGATTGGGCATGACTGGAATGTAAGAGTGGGTGTGCGGAAACTTATCAATTTATTAGTAAACTGAAATTTGTCTAGTAGAGACTTTTTGGTTTGAAAAAAACATGTTTGCAAAATAAAAAAGATTACAAAGAGAGTTTGTGTTACACAAACTCAGAGGCGGCCCCCGTCGAAGTCGGATCCCTGTCGGATCTGCATATTCGCAAATAATATTCAAGAGGTGATTTAATTTTGATGTAAAATGTTTTACACGTTTCGGATGTTCCTTCAGAGTTGAAGATAATTACTTCCTAGTCCAAAACTCCCGCAGGACGACGGGGGATGGGAGCGGGCAGGGTTTGAACCCTGGGCCATCCATAAATCCGAACGACAGTCCAGCGCGCAAACCGCACGACCAGGCAGCCATCCGATGGTCAAAAGTAATAATGTTTCAAAGATTCATTTGCCGTAAATTTAAATTTAATAAAAAAAATAGTAGATTAGTTTTAGTATATTAAAACATTACAATATTGATCAAAACGTTTGGAAATGAAAATCTACACTTTTTTTTTTTACACTTTAAGTTTAGAAATTGAAATTCTACATCTTAATCTAGTCTATTTTAGTCTAAACTAGATCTAGAAATTCTAGATCTAGATTCTAAAATAATTTTAATTAGAATATAAATCCAGATCTAGATATACTGTAATAAAAATCTAGATCTAGTTTAAAAAATCTAGATTAGATCTAAATCAAGATATCATTCCTTTTTTAAACGCGAGTCACATAACGAGGCTTAATAAACATTACTATACCGAGTTCTTTTTTCATTTCATTTGAAGAATTAATTCCATATAACGTCAGAGGGAAAAAAACACTACGTCACACGGCCTAGCTAGACTAAAAATCGCCTTCATCTATAAGAGCCATTTATCGAGTGTTCATAGACTTTGGTGCACCGAGTGTGTTCTTTAAGCATTTCATTTAAAGAATTCATTCCATATGACGTCAAAGGAAAAAAAACACTACGTCACACGGCCTAGCTAGAATAAAAATCGCCTTCATCATTACGAGCCTTTTATCGAGTGTTCATAGACATTGGTGCACCGAGTGCGTTCTTTTAGCATTTCATTTAAAGAATTCATTCCATATGACGTCAAAGGAAAAAAAAACACTACGTCACAAGGCCTAGCTAGACTAAAAATCACCTTTATCAACACGAGCCATTTCTCGAGTGTTCATAGACATTGGTGCACCGAGTGCGTTCTTTTAGCATTTCATTTAAAGAATTCATTCCATATGACGTCAAAGGAAAAAAAACACTACGTCACACGGCCTAGCTAGAATAAAAATCGCCTTCATCATTACGAGCCTTTTATCGAGTGTTCATAGACATTGGTGCACCGAGTGCGTTCTTTTAGCATTTCATTTAAAGAATTCATTCCATATGACGTCAAAGGAAAAAAAAACACTACGTCACAAGGCCTAGCTAGACTAAAAATCACCTTTATCAACACGAGCCATTTCTCGAGTGTTCATAGACATTGGTGCACCGAGTGCGTTCTTTTAGCATTTCATTTAAAGAATTCATTCCATGTGACGTCAAAGGAAAAAAAAACACTACGTCACACGGCTTAGTTAACTAAAATATGTTTTCATTAATACAAGCAATTTTTTAGAGGGTTAATAGACATTGGTGCACCGAGTTCGTTCTTTTAACATTACATTTAAAGAGTCCATTCATATGACGTCATAGAAAAAAAATTCCATTACCTCACAATAGGCTAGTACCGGTACCATTAAAAAAAATGTCTTTATTTACACGAGATATTTAACGAGGGTTCATAGACATTGGTGCACTGAGTTCTAATAGATATTATTTAAAAAGGATCAAAGCCACATTGTTTTTGCGTTTTGTCTGTCAGTCGGTCTGTCCGTTATCTTGATATAAAAAAAACAACTAAAAGTTATTAAAAATGGATTAACCTTTATTTTACGTTTCAAAACATCGCAATAATTTTTAGGTATGAACACAATTGAAAAGTTTCTATAATAGATTGTTCCGGATGTTTGTATAAATAGTAAAAGAAAAAGAGAATTTCAGATAAATGTAATACCGTTAATTAAATTTTTTGGATGGTCTCGTATAAAAATTAGATGTACTACAGCCACGTGGAGAGATTTTCATACCTTACTTTGGTGTTTGGATTCTGTTTTCCTTAAAAATCGGAACATAATATTAACGATAATTAGATTTTTTAATGTTTTAGGTAGAAAGTTAAATGTACTGTAAGAGAGTAGTGAGTTAAAATATTTTTCATAAAAATCCGTAAAAACATTATTTCGTAAATGAGAAGATTATTTGTTTATTAATTAGAAGAGGGAGTTCAAACAATTATTTGGCGTTAGTAGATTTTTAAATAAATTCGGAAATTTCTGGCGACGATTTGTAAGAAACAAAATCCGGAACTTTCTTTATCGATTACAAAACTTCTATGTTATGTTTTACAAGAAAATTAAATGTCTAAAAAGTAATTTTCAGTAATCAATTCTAGTAAATTACTTTTTTTAAAAGCCTTATGCGATTTCAAACAATCATTAGGCATAATTCATGTTTTATAAAACAATATCCGGAACATTTTTACACTTAATGAAATATATGTCAGTATAGAGATTATGATTTAGCATTAATATGCTATTTACATAAAAAACGGAACAACATATTATTGATAATGTGTTTTTGCAACGTTTAAGCATGGAAATTGAATGTAATATAAGTTAGAAGAGCAAACAAACATTTGTTGGCGTTGATTAGTTTTGCACAAAAAAATCCGGAACAATCAATTTTAGATACTTAAAACTATTGAGATGTTATGGGAGGAACATTAAAGGGTAAATCAGATTTTCAATAGCTTTTAGAGTTCTAGTTTTTAAAATCTAATCGTGACGGACAGACCGACCAACAGACAAAACGCACAAAAATAAGCTTCTTTTATTCGGATGGGGGCACTAAACAAAAAATAAATAAAATCTGATTTTTAAAAAAAGTTTAAGGAATTGGTTTAGCACCTGATCATGTTGCGACGTTACGCTACTGCACGAAAATCGCTGCATAAAAAGTCCATTTAAAAAAATGTGCGTGATATTTACATACAAAGTGCATTATTAGCCTTTATAAACAAACAGAAATGTTTTCTTTTAATTTTAGCAGCTAGTTGACCAGAAAAAACGTCTTTAACTATTATTTGTATTTGTTGTAAACATTTCCTGTACATTTTAAAAATATATTTGACTTAGTGATACTGAAAATACACAAAAATTGTCCATCTTTGTTAGCATATTGTAACATTGCCTCCCTTACATTTACGTAATTGTTTTAGAATTGGTGTATTTTTATGAAAAAATCGCTTGCATAATTAATTTTATAAATTAAACGGTTTGCTTTTAGAAAACCAAAAGTAGCCGTTGCACCTAAACTTTTCAAGCCGGATTTAATGATGAAATAATATTTTTCATATCTCTTCTAGTTTTCGAGATCTGAGTGTGACAGACGGACAGACGGACAGACGGACAGACGGACAGACGGACATTTTGCACAAACCTAATAGCGGCTTTTTCCCCTTACGGGGGCCGCTAAAAAGAATCCTTTAAATCATAGTAGTTTCCCCTGCTTACCACCTTTTATAACTCCACACAGCTAAGTGCCACAGTTTCTCTATAAATTATCATCAACTCACACACGTATTTCTAATTAAACATGTTATCTCTGGCCCCAGAACACACCATTTCAAAGTAAACATGGTATCTGTGACTCCAAAACAAAACATTTCAAAGTTAACATGTTATCTGTGACTCCAAAACAAAACATTTCAAAGTTAACATGTTATCTGTGACTCCAAAACAAAACATTTCAAAGTAAACATGCAATCTGTGATACCAGGAGACACTTATTTGAAAGTAAACATGCTATCCGTGACTCCAAAGCACACTTATTTCTAAGGTAGCATGTTATCTTTGGCTCCATAACACACCTAGTTCAAAGTAAACATGTTATCTGTGACTCCAAAACAAACTTATTTCAAAGTAAACATATTATCTCTATCTAGAACACGCTTTTTTTACAGGGCAGTGGTATTTCGTTTGTTTGTTTACATAATTCGGATGTTGCTTCAGATTTGAAGATTGCGACATCCTAGCACTAACCTCACACAAGACAACAGGAGAAGGAGGCAGGCAAGGTTTGAACACTGGACCATCGAGCGACAGTCCAGAGCGCATACCGCACGACCAGGCAGCAGTATTTTCTGTAGCATCAGTACACAATAAATTCAAAATTGTAATCTGTGGTTCTAGCACGTAATTATTTCAAAGCAAATATGTTTTATCTGTGGCCCCAGAACGCAGTAGATTCATTTCTTTATGTGTCTCCGAAACATAATAAATTCAGACAGAGATGTTATTTGTGGGTGCAGGACACACACGGTCTTCAATTATAAAAAAAAAGTATCAGAGAAAAACTTTTGAGATAAGATAAGATAATGGGGGGGGGGGGGAAAGGGAGGGTATGGATCCGATGGTGTGAACATTCTATTGACATTCTCTCCCCCATCTTACTAAAGCCTAAGCTCCGCTTTTAACTCTTAACCTACCAACTCAAGTCATTTCGTTCTTCACCACTTGACGGATGTTCGCTTAGCGCAGTCTAGATCTTTATATCATTTCTGTTTAAAAAACACCATTTACTCTCATTTTGTGTGTGTGTCTGTATGCCAGGAAATTATTGCCATAGCGACATCGACAGGAGCAGACAAGCAACACTTGGTGAGACTATGTCTGCCAGTTGTCTGCCCATGTTGGCAGCCCACAAACTCAACAAGGCCTCGGGAGGGTGTAAACAAGATGTTGAAACCAAAGAATGTCTTTAACTGAATCATTTGTACATTTTAAAGAAAGAAAATAAAAACAAAAAAAAAAGGAAAAGGGGGAGATTATTTGAGGGGAGGTAAAAAATAGATTTTCTGGATGGAAGGAGGTTATAGAACTTTGTTTCAAATATAATAGACTAGATTGTCGACTGCAGAGATAGTAAAATTGTTTTGATCAAGGAACAGCCTAGGTCAGTGGTTCCCAAACTGTGTTCCGCTCAACCCTAATGTTCCGTGAGGTCTGAATAAGTGTTCCAGGAACTACTTGAATAATTAACCTCTCTAAAAAGAAAAAAAAAAGAAAAGTGTTCCGCTAAATGCTCAGGAGTGCCAAGTTTTCCGTTAAGGAAAAAAAGTATGGGTAACACTGATTTAGATTTTAGAAGTCATTTATCATCTATTTAAAATATTTATTGGGAATTAGTTTAAGAAAAACACAAATAAAGTTCCATTTTATTTTCATTATGCCAGAACTAATTCTTACAAGTCTTTGTTCTGTCATCGTGCGATCAGAATTTCAGTTTCTGATAACATTTAAACTTTGCTGAGCTTAGGTATCTAATTAACATGCTAACTTAGCAGAGTTTAGGTATCTAATTAACATGCTAACTTAACAGAACTTAGGTATGTAATTGACATGCTAACTTAGCAGAGCGTAGGTATCTAATTAACATGCTAACATAGCAGAGTTTAAGTCCCTAATTAACATGCACAACAAACTTAACACATAATCTTAATTATCTTCTGTTTTGAAAGAACGTCTGTAATTTATAAGATAAGAAGATATTGTTTACAATGCCTATGAATCTTCTAATTTGCTTATTTATTTTCATTTATATTTTCATGCCATGAGACTCGGGTGAGAGTGACTGAGTGGAACGAACCTCTTAACCACCTTGCTGGGAGCTGCTCGAGTTCGAATCTTAATTATCCGATCCAACAGGAAGTAATGATACCCCATTTACTGGGACGCTAACTGAAAGGGACATGACTAAAAAATAAAATAAAAAGTGGCGAGAGGGCTGTAGATGGCAGTCTTACGATTTTGTGTGTGTGTGTGTGTGTGTGTGTATTTTCTTTTTATCTTCATGAAATATGGAGGAATAGAGAGAAAGAAGGGGGAGAGAGGGGACATCTAAAGTGATTCTTAGACTAATGTATGTCTCTGTTGAATGATTTGCACTGTTTCCGTCTCGCATAGGAGAAGAACAAAAGGGGCGCAACTCCTAAAAGAAAGTTACGAAGGCGGGTGATTCCTGGAGAGTCGCCTCGCTTGCGTCTCGCTTGATTCCAGTGGAAGATAGCAGGGGAGTTACGTCATGTGCCTGAGTGTATCCTCCCAGACGACATGGAACTCAATGCCGTCACGTGATGAACGGTGTGTGGGTGATACACTACCAGGCCTACTCAATATAAATTAGACAGCAATGGGGGAGACCGAGGAGGGGGGGGGTAATAATAGTCGGATCAGGTGGTCGGGTTCTGGGCCGAGATCTAAATTATCAAAGCAGGATTTTTTTTTTTTTTGTTGTTTTATCTTGACATGTGTGTTCATGTATTTTTTTTTTTTTAGTTTTTTGACTATTTTACCCTATTTTTGTGAAAAATTTCACTTTTTAAAGTTTTTTGTTTTAAATATTTTTTTCATTATTAAATGATCCATCCTTGTTGATGTCAAAAGGGCTGAGCCGAAGGCTCTTCGAGCCCTAAGTTTGAAAAAAAAACCTGCTTGGACGCCAAACAGTAAAAAAAAAAAAAACCTGTGTGAACACACAGTTCTGTTTGGGAGAGACCCTAGACAATGCCTATGTAAAACATTGCTGTTGACCGATGCATTTGGCCCCCAATGCGTGGGCTAGACACGGCCGAAGGCCGAGAATACACCGGGATCTTCTGCCATTTTCCTTCAATGTACCAAGCTAACTGTGCGGGACCCGCCATTTATGTAACGGTCCCTTTGAGGAACAGCGCATGGATTGGTGACATGTTTGTGGGGACTTTATTACAACCCCGCCCGTGCAATGAGTGGACTCTCGTCTACCCGTGGGCATCCCCACGGGAGTCCTGTGTTACCCATTTAGCCTAGCCACTTCCTCTAGTGGCCGTTTCCACGCGAGCGCCATGATGAGGCAGGGCAACGTGCTCGCGAATGATCCATCCAAACATTTAAATAGTGACACTTAAATAGTGACAGATTTGTTGATATTTCAATTTGGGGGTTTAACCTGCCCTTAATGTAAGAGACAGAATATATACCCTTCTGCAATGCTTAGTTTGATCATGTAATAGGCAAAGGAGTTCCCAACGTTCCTGTGAGAAACTTTAACACTAATTAATGCTGCTTCTACAAACCAGTAACAAACTTACTTCTTGTAAGAACAATCAATTAGCTCTCAATAACAAGGTCTCATCATTGTAATATTATTTTCAAACCCACTCCAATCCCCCCCCCCCACCTTTTCGCTTTAAAACCATCCTTGGGTTACACCCATGTATAAATCTACTCAGAGTATAGACAATTCTAGCTTTGTGATATAAATCCACTCTCAGAAACATTAAAAGACTGTCGACTAGAATATTGGCTCTCGTTAGAGATATAGAAAACTAGTGCTGATTTTGTTTATTGGTGAACTATATAACTGTTCTATATTTATATGTTATTGGAAAATTAATTCAAGCAGTTCAGTTAACGATTTGTATATAAAACGTTCCTCAAAATGTTTATGAGTGTCTATTTAGTCCAATCTGTGTTAAATACAAATAAAACATTTGAGACGAGTGCGGGAATACCCGCTCAACGTGTGTGTATATATAGGGCCTACTATAACCAAATTTAATTTTAAGATGACTATATAAAAAAAAAAATTTATAACTACTATAACTACTACTATTTTAGATGAATGGCCATTTAGTAGTAAACTGTCATATTGATAGAAAAATTATTTGAGTCGTTTTCATCCAGCCAAAGTTTGCAAGCTTATAAGAGGAATTGTAAACTAATTTTCATTTCTCACAATCAAGTCTGATAATTCATGATATGCTTCTTGACATGAATTTAGGATACATTTATCCCCCTTGCAATCAGAAACACTTATAACAAGATACGACAGTTTGAAAGAAAAATTCAACGTAGAGATAATTACTTGGCACAGACAAAGAGTGGATTGACAGATCTTCACAGAAGGATCTAGAAAGAATGTGTTCATGGTAATTATATTATTGTGAAAAGTTGGAATGTTACAAATTTCTTAATCTAAAATTGAAATTTTACATCTTGTTGTTTTGAATTTGTAATCTAAAAAAAGTAAATAGTATGCAGCGGACTACAATGGTTCGGTCACTCTCTTTCTATATTCTTATGTGAAACTACAATCTTGAGAGAGATCTCATGAAACTATGACATGAGGAGAGAAATTGTGCGAAACAGAGAAGCTATGGCCAATAGAGAGGTTATGGCCAATAGAGAAGTTATGGCCTATAGAGAGGTTATGGCCTATAGAGAAGTTATGGCCTATAGAGAAGTTATGGCCTATAGAGAGGTTATGGCCAATAGAGAAGTTATGGCCTATAGAG
This sequence comes from Biomphalaria glabrata, assembly GCF_947242115.1. Classification (NCBI taxonomy): domain Eukaryota; kingdom Metazoa; phylum Mollusca; class Gastropoda; family Planorbidae; genus Biomphalaria; species Biomphalaria glabrata. The sequence continues at coordinate 3,958,621 of NC_074721.1, read as the reverse complement.
AGGTTATGGCCTATAGAGAAGTTATGGCCTATAGAGAAGCTATGGCCTATAGAGAAGTTATGGCCTATAGAGAAGTTATGGCCTATAGAGAGGTTATGGCCTATAGAGAGGTTATGGCCTATAGAGAGGTTATGGCCAATACAGAGGTTATGGCCTATAGAGAGGTTATGGCCTATAGAGAGGTTATGGCCAATAGAGAAGTTATGGCCAATAGAGAAGTTATGGCCAATAGAGAACTTATGACCAATAGAGGGGTTATGGCCTATAGAGAAGTTATGGCCTATAGAGAAGTTATGGCCTATAGAGAAGTTATGGCCTATAGAGAAGTTATGGCCAATAGAGGGGTTATGGCCAATAGAGAAGTTATGGCCAATAGAGAGGTTATGGCCTATAGAGAAGTTATGGCCAATAGAGAGGTTATGGCCTATAGAGAAGTTATGGCCAATAGAGAGGTTATGGCCTATAGAGAAGTTATGGCTAATAGAGAAGTTATGGCCTATAGAGAAGTTATGGCCAATAGAGAAGTTATGGCCAATAGAGAGGTTATGGCCAATAGAGAAGTTATGGCCTATAGAGAAGTTATGGCCTATAGAGAAGTTATGACCAATAGAGAGGTTATGACCAATAGAGAGGTTATGGCCAATAGAGAGGCTATGGCCAATAGAGAAGTTATGATCAATAGAGAGGTTATGACCAATAGAGAAGTTATGACCAATAGAGAGGTTATGGCCTATAGAGAAGTTATGGCCAATAGAAGGGTTATGACCTATAGAGAAGTTATGGCCAATAGAGGGGTTATGACCAATAGAGGGGTTATGGCCTATAGAGAAGTTATGACCAATAGAGAAGTTATGACCAATAGAGGGGTTATGGCCTATAGAAAAGTTATGGCCAATAGAGAGGTTATGGCCAATAGAGAAGTTATGACCAATAGAGGGGTTATGGCCTATAGAGAAGTTATGGCCAATATAGAGGTCTAAGTAAAGTGAGGCGTTTTAGCAAAAAAAATAAAAATAAATAATAATCAATGTCTTGTAATATATAGCAAAAAAATAAATAGTGATGTCTTTTGATAAATAGCTAAATCTAACTAGATACCGAGGTTGTAACAACTAGTGAACTAATAATAAAAAGAGCGGCTGCTAGAAATACACAAGTCAAAACAACTACCTATACATGAAATTGAATTATGTTGTTCGCTTTTTAAAACTGTCCGCTTTCATTGTCTACTCACTATTAGACCAGACCACCATGCTCAACTTCTCGCTCAACCGCTGAAATACACACACACTCACACACACGCTCTAATAAACACATTGGTAAATGTACTCACTCTTTTAGTTTTCACACACACACACACACCTACCTTTTTGTATGTCATCACCTTAAGCACATTGTAACAGACTCCCCCGTCTGTCTTTGTGGCTCCGGCAGAGGGTATCGTCTCGACACTGGGCACCCCTTTTCTCTCCCACCCCCAGCTATTGTCAATATCTCAATTTTTCAAGCCGCCCCTTGCCTGTGAGTGTCAAGCCGTGGCGCACACACGAAGGAGAAATTAGCTGTCAGTTGCCTGCGTCTTACAGAAGGAAGAACTGTGAGGGTGTCGTGCAGACGATCCTTGTTACGTCTTTGTTATCTGCTCGGCTTTTGATGTAAAATTGCACCTGGTAATCTGTGTGAAGATCTGCATGGGTAACTCTAAGAAGTATCTTCTTGCGTAACCCCACGGCCTTCACCTCGGCTGTTGACACTCTGTGTTCAAACGATGTAGTGATTCTAGATCCAGCGAATTGTCTGTGCTCGCTTAGGTGTGATGCGCATAGGCGTAAAGGGGGGGGGGGGGGGGCAAGAGGGTGCAAACAAAACTTGAATCGCCACAGAAGCGTAGCTAGGATGGGGGGGGGGGGTAGCACTGGGTGCTGCAAACTGCCTTAGGGTCGCCAGCTCCTGATTTTTCCTCAGGGTTGGCTCCCGAAGCCTTTCCCATGAATATGTATAGCTGCAAAGCAATACAGGTTTGAATTCAGAATTTTCCTTCTCCTAGGCCTAGGCAAACGAGTCCCTTCTGCTCGAAGCTTACTTAGTAAGGCGCCAGTTACTCGCCTTTGCCCCTTCTCCTGTTAGTGAGAACAGTTCCGCCGGACTCAATATCTGAGCCACAAGTGAAGTCCAGGACTGGTTGTCAGAGGCTATTTGAGATACATGCCATTAGGAAGCAATTTATAGGTAGTGGAGTGCTTACATCCATTACCCCTTCCGGCAAAGACAACCTTGCGGAACTTGTAAGTTAGTACTGAATAATAATCACCAAGTCATTGAAGTCAGTAATCTTGAGAGATGAAGTCAAGAGCATTAAACAGACACACATTCAAGTACCCTGGACACACTTCATTAACGTCACGTGACAAAATCAGTAGTGAGATACGATCTTTATTATAAGTTTGTTTGTAAAATGTTTTACATGTTTCGGATGTTCCTTCAGAGTTGAAGATAGTTTATTTCCTAGTCCAAACCTCCCGCAGGACGACGTGGGATGGGATTTGAACCCTCGACCATCGATAAATCCGAACGACAGTCCAGCGCGCAAACCGCACTATCAGGCAGCCATCCATATTGTTTAACTGCCTAACGAAAGTCTCTACTGCCATTTTTCTAAATCAACAAATTGAATGGATTTCAGTAATTTCCATTACACATGCTTGCTGTGTTTTCCCTTAGATTTGGGTGTGAGACTTTCTGGGTTTTTCCCAATCATTGGGCCTTAGAGCGTCGAAAAAAACAAAAGGCGAAAAAAACCCTCTTGATTGATCTATCATTACACCTATTGTCGCTGGCTTGTTTCCTACTCGAGAAAGATTTATTAACACCATAAATCACAAAGTATTAGCTTCACTAACGCTAAAACTACTCGGCTTTTACTCCTTGCCTATCTTTCAAAGTCTAGTCGCCATGTCACAGTGAAGTGGCGGTGAATACAAGAACGGTAATCGATGTAAAAAAAATAAAATGACAAGCGGTAATAAAAGATTACCTGCTCTTGACTAGAGGATAGCGGAAACTGAGTCACGCGCACACAAAACATTTAAGAAATAATAAAGAGAGACCTGGTCAATAATGCCGCATTAATGCTAACCGATTACGCCAATATTGTTAGACGTTCGATCCTATGTACTGATTCCAATATTCGGCTTTGCTTTGAAATCGGTTTCACAAATAATCATAGTTGATCAAGTATTGGCCACATTCTTAGATGGTTGCAAATCTTGGACGCTGACTGCAGAACTAGAGAGGAGGATCCTAGCAATGGAACAGAGATGCTGCAGAAGGATCCTAGGTATCACATACAAAGACCGCATCTCAAACGAAGAGATTAGAGACAGTGTTACTACAGCTGTTGGACCCCACGATGACCTGCTAACTACTGTCAAAAACTCCACTTAAAACACTATGGCTATACCAGAAGGTTCCCAGGGCTCGCAAAGACCTTCCTTCAGGAAACAGTACCAGGAAAAAGAAGAAGAGGCAGACAGAGAAAGCGATGGGGAAGCAACATAAAATAATGGACAAGCCTGTCATTGAAAGAGATTCTATCCAAGGCAAAATAGAGAGAGGAATGGAGAAAGAAGTTCAACAGATCTTGTGTGGCACCCCAGCGGTCTTACAGATAGGTGAAGGTGGTGAGGTTAAAGGTCAACAAAGACGACAAAGGTATGCCAATCAAACGAACCAAGGCAGAACAACGCAAGATCAGTCTAACTCAATGTTTCCCAAACTGTGTTCCGTGGAACACTAGACCCGAATAGGTGTTCCACGAACAACTGGAATAATTAACTAGTAGGCCACCACGTGAATTAAGATCTCTCTAAAAAAAAAAAGGAATGTGTTCCGGTAAATACTCAGAATGTGCGAAGTGTTCCGCTAAATACTCAGAATGTGCGAAGTGTTCCGCTAAATACTCACATGTGTACGAAGTGTTCGGCTAAATACTCAGAATGTGCGAAGTGTTCGGCTAAATACTCAGAATGTGCGAAGTGTTCCGCTAAATACTCACATGTGTACGAAGTGTTCCGCTAAATACTCAGAATGTGCGAAGTGTTCCGCTAAATACTCACATGTGTACGAAGTGTTCCGCTAAATACTCAGAATGTGCGAAGTGTTTCGCTAAATACTCAGAATGTGCGAAGTGTTCCGCTAAATACTCACATGTGTACGAAGTGTTCCGCTAAATACTCAGAATGAGCGAAGTGTTCCGCTAAATACTCAGAATGTACGAAGTGTTCCGCTAAATACTCACATGTGTACGAAGTGTTCCGCTAAATACTCAGAATGAGCTAATTGTTCCGTTTAGGGAAATGCCTGGGAACCACTGGTCTAACAGAATGTAATGTACCATAATAGTTTAGTAGTAGGGTTCATTCAAAGAAATTTCTATAAATCAAATAAGAACATAAAACTAAAATCTTATTTAACTTTGGTTAGGCCAGTTATTGAATATGCATCCTCCGTTTGGGACCCGTCGGTTCAAGAAAACATTAAGAAACTGGAACAGACACAAAATAGAGCAGTGCGATTCATAACCAACGAATATTCACATTTGACTTGAGTAACACCTTTGGTAAAAATTACTAAATTTAGAAAGCCATCAGGATAGAAGTAAAACATAAAACACTGAACCATAATCTTCAAATACAAAAACAAAATTTAATAAAATACTCAGAAAGACACAAAGATAAAGGCACATTCTTCATCCCATATGCTAGGACAAATTTGTACAAATATTCCTTCTTCCCTAGTGCTATTAGAGCATGGAATGGGTTGCCTGAGCCAGCCAGGAAAACCAGTGACTTGGCAGAATTTAGTTCATTGGTTAGTATGCATGACTAAATGCATGACGCCTAGGACGTAATCATCTTTTTTGAAGTAACGTCTGTATAATATAAGGTAAGAAGGTACATATTGTAATCATGGAATTAGAAAAAGAATCCAATGGATTCTGCGTTATTGGCTTCGCCTGTTGATGGGTTTGATGTGATTTTAAGGATCTTATGTGCATATCGAAAGTATTATGATTATAAAGTATATATTATTGGATCTAATGACTTGTCAAAGGATATTTTCTTATTTATTTAAGAAAGTTTTCATGTAGGATTGAACTATAATTACATTCGTTGTGTGGATTTAAGTCTTAATGTACGTTTAATTTTAAATTATATCGAATTATACGAAGGATATAAAACTTACGGATTAATTACATTGTTATATGTGCGTGTATGTAGAGATTGGTATTCCGTCCTTTATTGCGCTTCACCTGTATAATATGAAACATTTGAATTGTGTTTGACTTATATGCATACTAAATAGGGTTTTTTTTCTTTCAAAAAATAGTAAACAATTTTTTTTTAAATGTAATTAGTTTGTATGACAGAAAATACTTTATTTAGTAATACAAAGTTCTATAAAAAAACTTTTTTTTTTGACAAAAAAAAAACAACAACTAACAAACTAAACCCGTTTGTATAAATGTGTTAAATCTGCTAAATGGCAATCTCCCTTACTAAATAGTCTTTAGGTCTACTAGTGCTAGACCTAAATGTCCATATATTTAACATAGCAATTAATCATGGCATAAAGTAATCTCGCTGGCCGATTCACAAAACGCGGACGTTCTACAAGCATCTGAAGGCGTCACGGGTTCGATGCCCGAATTGAATCAAATATTATTTTAATTATGTTTTTGAACTGGCTAATTATATTTGAAATTTGATGATGGAGGTATTGTCTTTAAAAAAAATGTTCCTTAAAATGGTTTTCTTGTTAATTTATTTTATAATTTCTTTCTTATTGTATATGTATGTCATTGGGTCTCTATGAAGAAGAAAACTCTAGCACTTTCTCACCCATTTTTCACAGTCAATCTATTTGCACACTCTAGACCAGGGGTTCTCAACCTGTGGGTCGCGACCCCCTTAGGGGTCGATTGACGATTTGCCAGGGGTCGCCTATGACCATCGATAAATGGATTGTTTTCGTCAATTCTTCTATTGCTGTGTGTGTGTGGGTGGGCGGGGGTCGTGGTAGAAGAGTGAGGGGTTGTAAAAAAGGGGTCGCCGAGCTTAAAAGGTTGAGAACCGCTGCTCTAGACTGTAGGTATTTGTATAACTTTTAGACCTTTGAGCTCAAATTGTGTCGGCTGAACAGTAAACACCGTCCTACTACACCATATCATGAAACTTACAGCCAGTGTAACTCTGTTGACAGCCCTTCCTAGTACTACTGTTTGTGAGTGATTGTTGTTTTAGTAAAGCCTAAAAATAATGTTCGCTACCTTGATGTATGAGATTTGATTACAAGCCGTATAGCACGACTACTGAAGCCTACTTATATTTAAAATAGAATGTAAAACTGTCTGTCCATCGAGTAACTTTAGCTGCCGTTCTTAAGTCCTAGCGATATTCATCTCGCCACCTCCAAGTTCTCTCCCTTTGACATAAGTCCTCTCCCTTGGCATGATTAATTGAGAGTATACATATTCATTCATGGACTTCATTCCCTTCGTGGAGCCCCCGTGACTCAGATTGGAATCGACACTCGTCATGTTTTAACTGAGTCCAGCGAGCACCCTCCCCCCCCCCCACCCCCGTCTAACCACAGTCTATGAACGACAGTCTTGTGTCTATCGACCCTTGGCTACCTAATTCTTGCATTCTTTTGTTCCCTCCGTAACCCCGAGACTTAAAGTATTTGCTAGTCGCGTGTGAATAGACAGATGTGTATCGGGAGAAAGGACTTGGCATTGAATTGACTTATCTGGCCAGGAACTGTGGTGTTAAGTCCACTGCGGCCAACCCACCCCTGGCCTAGAATGTCTCATTTATGAGGTTTTTATGTTCTCTTTTCAACGCCGTTTAACTTTCAACTTTTTTTTTTTGAATACGAATTTCAGAAGGTCTCTTGGTATTCCTATGTTGGTATTTCTTTTGGTATTCCTATGTTGGTATTTCTTTTGGTATTTCTATGTTGGTGCTTCTATGTAGATATTTCTATGTTGGTATTTCTGTTTTGGTATTTCTATGTTGGTATTACTGTGTTAGTATTTCTATGTTGGTATTTCTATGTTGATATTACTGTGTTGTTATTTCTAGGTTGGTATTTCTATGTTGGTATTTCTATATTGGTATTTCTATGTTGGTATTTCTAGTTATTAACTTATATATCTGTTCTTTTGGGGGTTTTGGATAGAGTTTCTTCATTAAAGATGTGCGCAGTGGCATAGCATCCATGTCGCGAAGGGGTTCAATGAACCCTGACCCACGACCATTAGGGGCCCACAGTCTGTAAAGTAGCAACAATGGCGCGAAGGGGTTCATTACGCTTGCATCCATTACTCGTGACTAGATGAGGTCCACATGTAAACTTTGGGATGACACTAAAGTGAAAAAAATAATAACACTTTAATAACACAGCTTTATAGGGATAGTCCTGATAGTCACGAATAAAAATTTTGACACATCTGCTAATTATTCAATTTTTTCAAAGCTCAATTAGTTTCTTTTTTCTGTTATTTAAAATACAATTTTTATAAAATATTTTGTACTGCAAAATTGAATTCTAAAGTTGTTTTAATGGACATATGACCGAGTGATGTATTCAATTAATTGTTTTGGTTGATTAGCACGGTTTGTGGTACATATCATCAGTTTCAGGAATTCAATCGCTCCAACAAAAACATTTATACTGCTTGGAATCTTTGGTCTTCCATAAGAAATAATGACAGATCCTTCCGAAAGAATCCCAAAATCTTCGTATGTCTACAGCAGAGGACAATGGACAACCCAGTGATCGTCAAGTTTGGACAGTTTATGAACAATTTTAACGTGAACTGTTGTGTAAACCGTAAACTTATGTTAGTATCTTATGTGTTGTTGGCAATGTAATCTCTTCAGTACTGAATTAAAAAAATAAAATAAAATTTAGGATTTAAATGATTTTCATGTTGTAGGTAATACCGGAACAGATGGAGAGAGACAGTGACCAAGAAAGCTATGGACAGTGAAAGTACATGGGTCTTAGCTCAGGAAGAAAAACGTACAATCCGAAAAACGGCCAGCTCCTCTACCACCGAAGCAAAATCCACCTTAACCTGCGTTATCTGTGGACGGGATTGTCTCTCCAAAATAGGGCTCCACAGCCACATGAGGAAGTGTGCTCTGAGATGAACCATAGTCGTTCTACGACTGAAGGAGGCCAATGAATGAGGTAATTAAATAACGAGCCGCAGCACTTAGAAATATTAAGAAACATTCGGGAATGTTCTGCTTTTTGTCCAGTACTAAAGTGTAAGCACTATCAACGTTGTGTTAAAATTGTTGGAAAGTGAGCAGCAAGGTCTACATAGAACAGAAAATCAACTGAAGAAGATCTAGACTGAAGTAAATCATTGTGTTTTAAAAATAGAGGCTGCTGCAGCTGGATCTTGATACAGTTTATTTTTTTGTTTTGTTTTCGCTCTCCACGATTGCGGAAAGATTAAAAAGTCAATTCGATGAGCCTATCACTAAGTACTAGGAAGAGAAAATTCAAGAGAAGACTTTTCAACTCAACGTACCTTATTGAACTATCAATGCCATTGATTCTCAATTATAGGACATATTTCATGTTTCATGTTTAGTCGTTTAAGCCCAGTTTCATAGTTTTCATCAAACGCTAAAGAGTTGGATGCCGTCAGCATGCTTCTAGTCTCATCCGGCGCAGATGATATTGATATAGAACATTGTTCAGAGATGCAATCCTTACAATAAGCCTTTCATAACGACATTTCAAGTCTGTGTTGAATACGACATTGGGCTGTTTATTTTTTATGGACTACTACCTGGGATTTGGTTGTTGTTTTTGTTGGTGTTGTTTTTATTTTCCATTTTATCATCAAGTTTTCCAAACATTTTATTAACATGCATGTTATTTCTCACTCTGTCTCAGTTTGTTCAGCATAGCGGTCATTTTCGAAATTTTGATTGATCAAAAATCATTGTAAAATTGATATGATACAGAGCAGAATCGGCTTCGCTTGGTATTCTTTCCATAGAGAAACAGGCAAACGTTTAGACTGACTTGTTCCTGACATTTCTACTTAGAAGGCCAGAAAAATGTTAGTAAATAAATGTTGGGTCTATTTTCTGTTAAATCACGATCGTAGAATCAGATAATAGTTTGTATCAATGTTTGATACTTTTACACCTACAAGTGTTTTCGTAATGAAATTGTGTATAGTGGGAAATAGAATTAAATTATTCTATAAACACTAGATATTGCTTTAATATATTGCATTACCTTCATGCTTATAGCATGCTCAGAGCGCTTTGGTCCAATCTCATTTGTGGACCAGTTGGGGAACGGGGTATCTAGGAGAAGGTTTTCCGTGCTGCCTTTAGATGCTCGGTAAACACAGCTGCTCGAGTCGGGTGTCTAACCTCGAGCCCCCTTCATAGGTAGCCAAGCCAAGTTCAAGCGTACTTAGCCTTTCGACCACGTTTCCCAGCAATAGAATTCATAAAACATTTCTTTATTCATTTGAAACACCTTTAAGTTGTTTAAATTCTATTAAGAAATTGTAACAAACATGACTTTAAAGACACATAACTTGTTGGAGTCTTAACTGAATCAAACGTAATGACATAATAAGGCCTACGTATTTAAAAAAAAAGGGCTACACTAGGGTTTGGAATGTCTTTTGGTAATTGTGCCAATACATTCACATTACTCAATTGTTTTGTCACAAACTTCATTCGTCTTATTATGGGAGAAGGGGGGCCCTCCAAGATATTCTTGAACCCGGGCCCACGGATACCTTGCTACGCCACTGGATGTGCGATGTACTAGATAAAACGAAAATAATTTTTAATATAAAAGTAGGCCTATCTCAACTCAAGAAATACTGGGGAATTAATATTGAAAAAAAATGATGATCGGAGTTAAGAATGAAATGCTGGATTCAAGATCTGAAAATATTGATGAATCCGGATAGAAACACTCTTGAGCTTACATCTTCATCGTAATTGTCCTAAGAGTTGAGTCTAAAACTCTTATAGCTCTTTGTCTAAGGAAGCTTGCCTCCAAGTCTAAGACTCTTGGAGCTCTAAAAAAGCTTGCCTCCAAGTCTAAGACTCTTGGAGCTCTTTGTCTAAGGAAGCTTTCCTCCAAGTCTAAGACTCTTGGAGCTCTAAAAAAGCTTGCCTCCAAGTCTAAGACTCTTGGAGCTCTTTGTCTAAGGAAGCTTTCCTCCAAGTCTAAGACTCTTGGAGCTCTAAAAAAGCTTGCCTCCAAGTCTAAGACTCTTGGAGCTCTTTGTCTAAGGAAGCTTGCCTCCAAGTCTAAGACTCTTGGAGCTCTAAAAAAGCTTGCCTCCAAGTCTAAGACTCTTGGAGCTCTTTGTCTAAGGAAGCTTTCCTCCAAGTCTAAGACTCTTGGAACTCTTTGTCTAAGGAAGCTTTCCTCCAAGTCTAAGACTCTTGGAACTCTTTGTCTAAGGAAGCTTTCCTCCAAGTCTAAGACTCTTGGAGCTCTTTGTCTAAGGAAGCTTTCCTCCAAGTCTAAGACTCTTGGAACTCTTTGTCTAAGGAAGCTTTCCTCCAAGTCTAAGACTCTTGGAGCTCTTTGTCTAAGGAAGCTTTCCTCCAAGTCTAAGACTCTTGGAACTCTTTGTCTAAGGAAGCTTGCCTCCATCTGCTCGTAAACTTCTGAAAATATTGATGAAGCGGGACAGAAACACTCTTGACGCTACACCAGCTTACGGTTGAACGTTGACACCCTAGTCTTTAACCGTTGGCCCAATAACAGATGACCGAACCATCATCTGCCCCATAGATCGCAAGGTCTGAAATGGAAAACTTTACTTTTTTTTAATAACTATTACCGATGGCTCGTATACCAAGACACTCGAATCAGAAGTGAGGCCAAATTCAACTTACCAATATAAGGTATGCTCTTGAAGGATACAATAGCCTTATAATCATTAGACCTTCAACTTTCTAACGTTTCTGTCTGCATTCTATTATTAAGTGCTAATTAACTGTACAAGACAGGTGACCTGCTAACCACTGTCAAAAAAAAACACGTAAACTTAAACTCAATGGCCATATTACAAGGTCTTCAGGGCTCGCAAAGACCTTTCTTCAGGGAACAGTACTGTCACAGTCCAGTTTTAGAACCTCTGTGACATGAAGTGACACTCAGTCACCTAATGTAACATTCCGTGCGGGCAAGCACGAAGTTATGTGAATAAGTTAAAGGACTCTGAAATAAGGGTAAAAGTTAGTTAGTGAAGAACTCCAGCAGAGAGTGGATGTACGATTTTCTCTGTCTGTAATATGAATGAATATTAATGAATTTGATTTAATGTTAACTTGAGAGTTTTCTTTGGACTTGTATTTTGAACATTTCATAGATGTGACTACTTATTCCACATGGCATGAACAGCCAGTATTTATTGGTGTATATTTTGTGACGGCTGAAGTCGCCAGTATTTTCTGTAATTTATCTATATACATAATAAATTCCACGTCTGCTACCACTGTGTTCACCAGTAATTCTAAATGTGTCATTGGAGACTTTAGTATATTAGTAATGTTGCGCACTTGCAAATCTAGTGCGTCTAATAAAGTACATCGCTAAGAGGAGTATTATAGCCGTACCAGAAGAGGTACCTACATCACACGGACGTACCCACGCCGCTACACCTACACGAAAAACCAGGTAGCGACATTTGGTGACCAGTATGGATCTACAACATAGGTGACATTTGGCCTTTGGTGACCAGTAGAGGAGTCTTAAAAGGATCTCAATCGCCTCTATAATAAACAGCGCAAGACTACACGTTAGACCGGTACTTCTTTCTCAAGATGGCGGCTAACTAAACAAGGACGAAATCCAGCCTGCCCACAAGATCTTATCTTCTTATCTTATATAATACAGACGTTACTTCAAAAAAGAAGATGATTACGTCCTACGCGTCATGCATTTAGTCATGCATATTAACCAATGACTTAAATTCTGCCAAGTCACTGGTTTTCCTGATCCATTCAAGTAACACCTGCATCCTGAGATCCATTCAACGCCAACCCTGTTCCTAGATCTACCTTTGACACCTGTCCGGTGTGAAACCGAAAACAGAAGTCGACTCGATTCCTATCTAGAGCTACAGATGTCGTCTGAAAGAAAGAGCCATACCATTCAAGACATCGCTTGATGACACTAATCACAGATACACCGCTTCATCACTAGTGCTCGCCACTATTATAATTCATCATTGGCACACTCGCACCTTGATATGGTCGTACCTACCTGTGATCTTCCTGATCATTGTGGATTATTACTTTGGATTACTTGACAGAGCATTTGAGCATTTGAGCCATCTTATGGCATTGAACTGGATTATTTTTTTTCTATTACCACTTTAATGCTCATAGTAACGTGTATTCTTAAATTGGATTACTTATACATGGATTATTATTCTTAAATTGGATTACTTATAGTATACATGGACATGGATTATCATTCTTAAATTGGATTACTTATAGTATACATGGACATGGATTATCATTCTTAAATTGGATTACTTATAGTATACATGGACATGGATTATCATTCTTAAATTGGATTACCTATACATGGATTATTAGCGAACCACCCAAGCTATAAGAGGATTAAACTACACTAGTCGACAAGAAAAGAGTCTGTAAGTCACTATTAACAAATTAAATACATGCATATGATTATAAAGTACATGGATTTTGCCTTGATGTAGCAGTAATTAAACTTGATTGTTAGTAGAGTTAGTAATTGATAACTCTTGGCATTTTGGAGCCATATTTTGATTTCATTTTTCTAAGTGTTCTTTTAAGGGTGGCTGGAGAGGGACTATTGTATGAACTATCATAACAATAGGATCTATTAGGGTCTATCCTATTTGTTCTCTAACCTCTATAAGGCCCAATGCGTTTGAGGCTCTCCTTGTTGGTACGGAGGTCATAGAATATAGTGGGAAATTATTTATCTAGCTGTTGAGTCTTGTTTGTATTTCTGTCAGTGTACTTAATCTGTATCTATATTGTTGTTTGTTTAAAAGTCCTGTATCCATATATCTGTATTTCTCCTGTCACATTTCTACTTTTTATTAATTTCTTTAAAAGCAGACTGTGTTGTTCTCTATATTGTTTCTGTGTTTGTCCTTTTACTTATACTGTACATATATTTTCTTTCTTTTACTAATTTACATTTTTTTCACTATTTTACTTTGGCATAACAGCACACATGTATAATATATATTGATATTTATGACTATTGAATTTGATTAGTTTATAATTGAGCAACTGAGTAAATTTTGATCTAGATCTATACATTGGACAATTATCACTACATTCTTTAATTACATTGTAACCATTGATTGAATTTTTTATATTATTGTGTAATATACACATGTTAAATAATTGACACACACTGTATTGACAAGTATAACACAGTACATTTTTTCTTTTCTCACTTAATTAACTACACAAAGCATTAATCATGTCTTCCTATGACAAAATTTTAGAGCTAGTGAAAGTCATGGAACTAGAAGGGGATGAGAAAAAGGAATTTATTAAAAAAGAATTAGAAAAGGCTGAAAAGAAAGAAAGGGAAGAAAGGGAAGAAAAGAAACAAATTAGAGATAGGGAAGAAAGAGCTGCTGAAAGAGCTCATCAGAAAACATTAAAAGAACTAGAAACTAAACAAAGAGAAAGCCAGGACAAAGTAGAGTTAGCTAAACTAGAAGCTGCCAAAACAAATTCCAACATTAATACCCAACAGTCTACAACAAAGCCATTCATCTCCAAATTCCACAAATATAATTCAAAAGATGAAACACTTGAAAACTATTTAGTCCAATTTGAGCATATAGCCTCAACCTATAGTCTTGACAATGAGGACATGGCCAAACACCTACTAGCAAATTTGTCCGGAGAACCCCTCAACATCATTTCCACTCTAACTGTAGACCAAAAGAAAGACTATGCAGCAGTAAAGACTAGATTGCTAGAACACTTTGGAAAAAACTCAGATTTCTATCGTAAGTTGTTCAGGGACACTAAATTGAAAAAAGATGGGGACTTCAACAGGATAATATTCGACATGAGGACTAACATGATAAAATGGTTAGAGCTAGCAAAATGTGACATCAAAGACCCGACACAAATCCTAGACATGCTACTTATTGACAATGTCCTTAACAACGTGACAGACTTAGTATTTACGTTCCTCAAAGAAAAGAAGATCAAGACAGAGACTGAACTGATAACGAATCTAAATCTATTTAAAGACAGTCACCCTGGACACACGATTGACAAAAGAGACCTACACCAACTAGTAGCCACAGCAACAACATTCAACAACAACAACAATGACAAATTCAAATGGTCCAACACCAAGACTTGTTTCAATTGTGGGAGAAAAGGTCACGTAAAAAACCAATGCAAAGCTCCTATAAACTACAATAACAATTACAGATACAGAAGTTACACTAGTTTCTACAACCCAAACAGCTACAAACAAAACAACAATAATTACAATAATAGACCACATAGACTACACCAGAGTGCAAGTCCCAATGAAAGAAGAAGTTTTGCAAACAGTTACCAACACAATAGCTATAACAGAAACAGGCAATCTAGAAGGGACCAATATAACTACCACACAAACAACCACCCAAACAACTACAATAGAGGAAACAATAGAAACAACAGTGGCAATAACACCAACACCCATAGAGAGGAAAATGTAGCCTACATGCAAGCAAATAAGTCCAAAATAAAAGTCTTTCCATCCTATGTTAATTCTAAAGAAGTAGGATCAATTCGCGACAGTGGAGCCACGGCAATAATAGTTAAAGCCTCTTTAGTCAAACCAGGACAGTATTTAGAAGAAACAGTAAAAGTGACCTATGCAAATATACAAAAATTCGATATTTGCAAGACCGCTAAAGTCCTAATAGAATCACCCTGGATTACAGGAGAACTAGAAGCCATAGTCATGGACACCCCAGCACAAGATCTAATAATAGGCAATGTAGATGGTGTAAAAGATCCAACACTAGAAGAAGTTATGCAATGGGCGGAAGATAGACAAAAATATTCCCTATTTAAACATGAGGCACTATTAGCTCAAACCAGATCACATAAAAAAATAACACCAGAAATAGAATGCCCCACTGTATTATTCAATGAAATAGGCATAACTAGGGAGGAACTGATAGCTATGCAGAAAAATGACACCACAATACAAGACCTCTTAAGCAAAGATTATAACAAGATAAATTTAAATAACCACCATATAGAAATAAACAATTTAGCCATTAGATATAACAGGAAAGAAAACTGTACTAGACTTCAAATCCTGATCCCTAAAACTTTAAGAGCTAAAATATTAAACATGGCACATGATGACCCCACAGCAGGACACTTAGGAAAAAAGAAAGTATATGCTAAGATAGCCAATAAATTCTTCTGGCCAAAGATGGGAAAGGACATTAAGAACTATGTAAACAGTTGCACAGAATGTGCCAAACAAAAAACAGTGACTAGAGCCCCATTAGAAAAATCAGATAAATCTCACTATTTTTGGGACAAAATTGCCATGGACATAATGGGACCCCTAACTACCAGCAGTAAAGGGAATAAATATATTTTGGGTATCATTGACATGTCCACTAGATGGGCAGAGGCATTTCCTCTAAAAGATATAAAGGCTATTGACATATGTAATTGTTTAAAAACACTTTTTCTAAAATTTGGATTCCCTAATAAGTTACTGTCAGACAATGCATCAAACTTTAAGTCCCACCTTAACCAAGCATTTGCAGAAATGACTAACATCCGCCTAGTCCATAGCACTATCTACTCACCACAGGGAAATGGGGTAATAGAGAAATGGAACAGAACTGTAAAACAGATGATATATAAGCTAGAAAGAGACTCAATGAGTACCTGGGACCAGACTCTTAGCTATGCTATATTTGCCTACAACACTAGCATCCATGAAACCACCAAATTCAGCCCCTATGAGCTTGTATTTAACAGAAAACCTAAAGGACCGTTAGAGTTATGGGCTGACAACATGTTAGACTTAGAAAACATAGAACAGTACCATCCTTGGATAATTCAGACCAAAAAACAGCTTAGACAAGGAATAAAACTAGCAGAGATTAACATGGACAAAAATCTAGAAAGGCATAGGAAAATAAAAAACAGAAATAGAAAACTAAGAACACTAAATGTAGGTGACCAAGTTTTTGTTAAGATAGAAAACAAACACTGTAAAGATAAGAATGAGGGACCATTTAAAGTTATAGAGAGAATTAATAACAAAGTGTACATCATTGATAAAGATGGTAGAGAATGCAAACTCAATATTGACAAACTTGTTAAATTGGATAAGAGACAAATAACTGACACAGACATAATTGAACTTGATGTAGAAACCAAACACAACATACAAGAACATATAGTAAGCACTATAAACACAACACACAACAGTAGGCCAAATATTGAAAATGATATGTTACAGAATTTGACAGTTAAATATAGTGATGTAATTACACAAAAGCTAGGATGTACCAATCTGATAGAACACACAATAAAACTGAACAAAGCACTACCAACTAAGACAAAAGCCTATAGTATCCCCAAAGCATATGAGGACTTAGTTAGAACAGAAATGACCAACTTAATTAAAGATGGGAAGATAGAGAGATCAGAAACATGTAAATATGCATCACCCATGGTCATTGTAAAAAAGAAAGACAGTGGAGTAAGAATCTGCTGTGACTTTAGAGAAATAAATAAATGCACAGTCATAGACCCAGAACCCCTACCAGACACTGACAGCATAATTACAACTTTAAGCAAATCATCCCTATTCACAACAATGGACTTAAACAGAGGCTTCTGGCAGATTAAAATGGACCCTGACTCTAAGGAATATACAGCATTCAAATGCACTATGCCAGGCCTAGAAGGTATCTATGTCTGGAATGTCATGCCATTCGGCTTAATAAATAGTACAGCCACATTTCAGAAATGCATGTCAAAATTATTAAAAGGCATAAATAATGTATTGTCTTATGTAGATGACATTTGTGTTTTCACCAACTCACAACAGGAACACATTCATGTACTAGAGCAAATATTTTCAAGACTAAGAACACACAACATGACATTAGCCCCCAAGAAATTAAACCTAGCTAAGCCTGAAATCCAATTCTTAGGATATTGCATTACCAATGACAAAATTACACCCACTGAAACAAACCTAACAAAGATTAAAAACATAAAAGAACCTAGGACTAAGAAAGACATGAGATCATTATTAGGACTTTGCAACTTTTATAGAAAGTTTATTCCAAATTATGCACAGATAATTGAGCCCCTTGTTGAATTTACTAAAAAGAAGCATGGAAACACAATTTGTATAGATGAAAAAAGTAGACTAGCATTAAGCAACTTAAAAGATAAATTTAATGAGAAACTAGAATTAGCCAGTATTGACCCAACATCAACACTATCACTATACACTGATGCCTCCAACACTGGTATTGGGGCATGCTTACTACAGCAAAGAGAGTCATTTTTTAAGCCAATAGTACACATCAGTAGAACACTGTCTGAAACAGAAAAAAAATACTCAGTGATTGAGAAAGAATTATTAGCCATTGTATGGTCAGTTGTAAAACTCAAGAATTACTTGTTAGGTAGATTTTTTAGCATTAAGTGTGATCACAAACCATTACTGGCACTAAAAAGAAAAGATCTAAAAAATGACAGGATAAACAGATGGACACTCATTCTCTCAGATTACAAATTTGATTTAGAAAGCATCCCAGGACATGAAAATGTAATAGCTGACTTTTTATCCAGATACATAATACATGAAAATGAAACAAGTGAAAATAATGACATTAAACACATTAGCCAGGACATTCTGATAGAGTAAATAAGCAGTACAAAGCACTTAGAAACAAGCAGTAGTAGTCAACTTAGTCAAATTAACATTCTACACATTTTGCAAATAGGTCATGACACTTTATTGTTACACTTTTCTTTTGGGTCATGATGACATTTATGCTTATGATCAATAACAGATCATCTATTTTCTACTCATTGTATTTTATTGTCAACTTGTAATATGACAAATGCCAGATGTGTTTATTTTGTGTGTATATATTGTATTTCATTACTGATTGTGCACAGCAATGTAAACAATGAGATGTAAACAACAGTGAACTACTTGAACTGTTGACCTGAATCTTTTTTTTCATAACAACTCACAGATGTAAATATTGTCTAAAATTTTTTACACACCTGAATACTACAATGAATGTTTGTAAACATGGAAATTTGTTTACTATTGTACCTTAATACTACACTCAGACTATTTATAGTAGTCTTATGCAAGGTCAACCTTGAACTGGATTGACATGTATCTGAAAACTTTTTTTTATTTTTCTTGATGATGACAAAACTTAGGATAATATTTTGACACAGCACATCACAGTTGTAAATAAATATGAAATTTTTTTTCTGTAATCATTTGGAGTAAATTTACTCAGTGTGTCAAATGATACACATTGATAATGTTGTGCATCTACAATTATAGTAAAACATTGGATGTGGAATAACTTGTATATTTTTCTCTTTTTTATATTCATTAGCATGTGATTGCATGTACAAATATTTTTTTTTAAGTACAAATGTATGCATAAAGTTTGTTAACACTTGATGGAGGTACTTTTCATTACAATTAATGTTACATTTCAGTGATTTTGCTCCCAGTGAATTAAGTATATAAATGATTTTTTGGACTCAGTAATTTATATGATGTTATACATAATTACTAAGATTATATAAGATGATATGAGCAATTGAAGTGAACTTACAGCACTTGATAGAATAATGGACTAAGCTCATATATATTTGTACAGTGATATTAATGTAAAATATATTTGTCAAAGATTTTTGGTCAAAAATCTTTTTGGAGTGTTGGGCGTATGTCACAGTCCAGTTTTAGAACCTCTGTGACATGAAGTGACACTCAGTCACCTAATGTAACATTCCGTGCGGGCAAGCACGAAGTTATGTGAATAAGTTAAAGGACTCTGAAATAAGGGTAAAAGTTAGTTAGTGAAGAACTCCAGCAGAGAGTGGATGTACGATTTTCTCTGTCTGTAATATGAATGAATATTAATGAATTTGATTTAATGTTAACTTGAGAGTTTTCTTTGGACTTGTATTTTGAACATTTCATAGATGTGACTACTTATTCCACATGGCATGAACAGCCAGTATTTATTGGTGTATATTTTGTGACGGCTGAAGTCGCCAGTATTTTCTGTAATTTATCTATATACATAATAAATTCCACGTCTGCTACCACTGTGTTCACCAGTAATTCTAAATGTGTCATTGGAGACTTTAGTATATTAGTAATGTTGCGCACTTGCAAATCTAGTGCGTCTAATAAAGTACATCGCTAAGAGGAGTATTATAGCCGTACCAGAAGAGGTACCTACATCACACGGACGTACCCACGCCGCTACACCTACACGAAAAACCAGGTAGCGACAAGTACCAGGCAAGAGAAGAAGAGGCAGACAGGATAGCTATGGGAAAATAACATCAAAGAATGGAAGGGCCTGCCATTGAAACAGGTTCTAAGGCAAAAGAAAGAGTGGAATGGAGACAGATGGTCGAAAAATCTTGCCTGGTGCCCCAGAAGTCCAACAGGCTAAAGGATAGCTGAAGGAACTGTAAATGTTTTTTTTTAGCTTAATGTGATGCTCAGATTTCGGCATCCAGGTCAAATACGACCCGTTACGCGGAGCTGTCCTGCACGCTTAACTCTTTCTCTCCTAATTGACGATACCACCGTTGATTTGACCTCATTAATTTAAATTAATGTCTAAGTTTATAAACTTTATTTTGTGTAATATGATAAGAGCATGCATTCCACTTTAATCCTATACCAAATACAACATTTTCTGATAACAAACGAAACAGCTATTAAAGCTTAATCATAACAGGGGAGTGAATTATTATTGAGCAAAATGAAGAATTCCCTCGAATTGTGGAAAAATAATTACGGAGAGAAAGAGTTACAATTCCTGATCAAGGTCCATAACAGGCTTCAGAAACTCAGTTACATTAGATTTGGCTTTTTTTTTTGTCGGCGATCCGGCAGGAAATCTATATTCCCCCTTCCCAATTAACTTAACTTGAGTCAGTACTGGGTCACTAGATGCAGTAGAAAACATTCAACGACCTCCTATACAGGACTCACTTGATTCCACGATCTTCGTTTGAAATATTCCATTTTCAAAATCTCCCCCACTTAATTAGTCGCCTAGTGTTCACACTCTGAATAATGATAGCAGTGTAACGTCAATACTGAACAAGCAACAGAAGATGAAGTTACTTGTGTATTCACACAAAATTCAAAATGACAAAAGCCACGAAAGAAATGTGTATTCAAATGTCAGCGGTTGAAGAGCGTTACGATAGGAAACTACCCCCAATCGTTGACATCTAGAATGGCGATTAGCAGTGGAGATAACTCGGCTTGAGCTTCATAATTCTAGAGTAATCTGCCCTAGGCTATTGTTCCGGCAAGAGAGACTCCATTATCTTGAGAGATCTACCACCCCAGGACTTGAGGATACAGATATTAGATCTGCCATTAGCCCAGAAAGAGGCTCGAAGTAAGAAGAAAAAAAAAACAGAAGTACTTTGAGAATCAAAACTTGAACAGGATATTTAATTTGAAATGACAAATGACAATCGAATTGACATGTACATTTTTAAGGATCTTGACTTGAGATGGAAATCCCAGCAGTAGTAACTACGCCTAAAAGTACATTTAAAGATTTCAATGTTTGTTTGTTTGTAAAATGTTTTACATGTTTCGGATGTTCCTTCAGAGTTGAAGATAGTTTACTTCCTAATCCAAACCTCCCGCAGGACGACGGGGGATGGGAGCGGGCAGGATCTGAACCCTCGACCATCGATAAATCCGAACGACAGTCCAGCGCGCAAACCGCAAGACCAGGCAGCCATCCTAATGATATTGATTGTCAAACTGGATGTGCATACAGTCTTCCTTTTTTTTTCCCCCTCAAATGCCTTGGATGAAAATGAAAAAAAAATTCAAAAGTCGCTTTTAGTTTTGTGCAGTTGGTCTGTCCGTCTATTCACGCACTTAGTTTTTCTGTAAATTTTTGTTAAGACAAAGGTACGATTAGTTCTTTATAAGAACAATTACTTCTGGCAAATGTTACTATATAGTGACATATTTATGTCTCAAATATGAAAAGGGCTATTAAAATCAGAGTTTACTATGCTTAAAAATATCAAAACCTTGCAAAACTTAGGAGAGCAGCGGACCACGGGATAAAGTGTGGGGTGGGCGCAAACCAGTTAGTGTAAAAACACAACTACTTTTATTACATTTGCTTATATTACTTCACTATATACCTTTAAGTTTTAACTGGTGTGTTTGATGGCAGGGCCGGCCCTAACTATTGCGGGGCCCTATGCGAAACGGATAGCGTGGGGCCCGGTCAGGATAGGGATAAAGATAATAAGTAAAAATTAAGATTTTGTGTAAGAAAATAAAATCCTCTTTGCATGACATTTTACAGCTAGAATTAGCCCGAGGCCTTGGAAAGTGTGGGTCCCACTGCGGCTGCATAGGTCGCAGTGGCCTAAGGCCGGCCCTGTTTGATGGGCACGTTCTGGGGTATTGGCTAATGTAATAGTGTAAGATGCTGGGAGTTTGGGGCTTATCTTATTCATGGTAAACCAGTAACACAGACTAAAAACGCAAAATACCTAGGTGTTATAATAAATGAAAAACTGTTATGGAATCCCCATATTGATGAAACTGTCAAAAATCAAACATAGAATTGGGGTTTATTAAAAGAAATTTTGTAAATCAAGAACATAAAATTAAAATGTTATTTAACCTTGGTTAGGCCAATAATAGAATATGCATACTCGGTTTGGGACCCTTCAACTCAAGAAAACATTAAGAAACTGGAACAGACACAAAATAGAGCAGTGAGAGTCATAACAAACGAATATTCACATTTGACTAGAGCAGGGGTGGGCAACCTTTTTGTATCGAGGGCCGCATTAAAAAAAAGTTTGGGAATGGCGGGCCGCATATATGTATATATCTTAGAAAGATACGCTCGCTAACTGTGTAGAATGTATTTTAATTCCTATTTACACTGTATTATAGTCAGGTTTCTTTCTTTTTTGTTTTCACACTCCGCGTTGAGAAATTACAACAAGAGTTTGCAGTTTTTGAAACCAATTTTACGATTTGTTTTAATTGCTGTTGTCTTTTTATATCACAATATCCCCACAAATTACATTTCTACTTAATGTGCAGTATTTTACTTTTTACACTCGTGCATAATGTTCGTAACTGTGAAACTATCTTACTAGCTGTTACCCCTGTGCGTGACTGTTGTCAAATTACAGTCAGTCAACATTGACCAGTGATTATACTTGTTTAGTTGTCAAATTACAGTCAGTCAACATTGACCAGTGATTATACTTGTTTAGTTTCCACAATAAAATGATTGCTCACTGAATGAGACAATTTATGTTCCGGAAGTTAAATGTCGGGACGAGGGAAGCCTGCCCTTGTGGAGCATCACCAGAGAATGCTGACCATGTCCTTCAATGGTGCATACTAAATCAAGAGACCCGAACAAGACTCTCCAAAGACTATTCGGAGAATTGCCTGATCTGGAAACCACTGCGCGGTTCATCTCAGATATAGAATTACTGATCTGAACCCTCCAACATGTAAAATGAGAACGAAGAAGAAGAACAGATGTATGTGTACCCAAATAGTGTGAACAGCAGCAAAGGTTTTTAAATTTTGAATATACAGCTTCTGGCACCCATAAGACTTCCGTGGTAGTACTGACTGGAATTTCTCTTTGCTTGGAGTTATGTCCTCTGGAGCTGAATCAGCTGCTGCAATAAATGGTGAGCTGTTAATATTGAAAACTGATTCTTGACGTCTTAAACTTTGCTTTTATAAATTGCACAATTAAGGAATCTAACTAAGTGTTGTACTTTTAATGATTTCACTAAAAAATAGTTTCACCTTTCAGCAAAGGAAAATGACAAAAACTATTTTCTTTTGCTTGCCTGTAGAAAGGGAAAGCCTTGTTTGAAAAGATTTAACATGCATTTATATTTCACATATAAGCAACCGATTGCAATATCAGTTATAGCAAATATGAAATCTTTCTTCCACTCTTCATTAGAAATATTGGTAACAAAGTCACAGTCAATGTCCTTCAAGCAACATAACTATTTCTTCCTTGAGTTTTATATTCTTCTCATTTGCCTATCCCATGCTAAGCTCGCGGATACATTGGATTAATTTGTTCATAAATCGGAACTACCCGTGGTTAACATCCCTAGATCTAAAAAGTTTGATTGCTACAGGATTCTGACCATTATAATGATGAAACTTTTATGCAGCTATGTGCAAACTTTTCTGTTTTGAATTTATGTTTGGGATATTTAAAAAAAAAATATTTTTCTCAGTCGAAGATCGAGTTCCATCAGTTGTTACACTTGCCATTTTGTTCCAAGCCTACCCAACACTCAGAGATTGTGTCTTGAATTGAGTGTATTGATGTATAGGCAATAAGCATAATCTTCGTTTACTTAAAACTTTTATAATGAGATAATTTCAATAATTCATATAGATATTATTTTTAATATTTGCATTTGTATATGTATATACAGTGGGCACACCCGATTTCAATAGGTGTCGGCGGGCCGCATAAAACACTTCGGCGGGCCGCATGTGGCCCGCGGGCCGTAATTTGCCCACCCCTGGATTAGAGTAACACCTTTAGTAAAATCACTAAATTTAGAAAGTCTTCAGGATAGAGGACCTAAAAGTAAAGTAGCAGTTATACATAAAACACTGAACCATAATCTTCAAATACAAAAACAAAATTAAATAAAATACTTAGAAAGACACAAAGATAAAGGTATATTCCTCGCTCCATATGCTAGGACAAATTTGTACAAATGCTCTTTCTTCCCAAGCGCTATTAGAGCATGGAATGGGTTGCCTGAGCTAGCCAGAAAAACCAATGACTTGGCGGAATTTAGGTCATTGTTAATATGCATGACTAAATGCATGACGCGTAGGACGTAATCATCATCTTTTTTGAAGTAACGTCTGTATTATATAAGATAATGTCTGAAACCTCCTCCCACCTGGTGTCCACTGTGCTGAGGTCCTCCATGAAGGTGTGGGTCTGAAAGAAACAGTTCTTACGAAGCTCGCGGGACACACATTTGAGGCCCGAAGAAAAACAACTAAGACCGGCGCAGAAGTCAAAAATTTAGACTTAATGAGACCCCCCCCCCCCCCGGCGGACAACGGCTTTGTCTGCATAAGATGTGACAGAATATTCAAGTCACAACAAGGTTTGAGTAGTCACGTGAAAGGCTGCACTCATCTTCCAAATCGAAAATACTGCTTTTGTTTAAACTTTGCAATTCTTCTTTTCTAAAAACTACATTTCTGCTATGCTTTAAAATTTATGTTACACAGACGAGCAGGTCGTATATACGAAACCAGAGCTTGGACTGATAGCTTTCTGTCAGACTGACAAATTAAATCACAACTATCAGTTATCGGCTAATCACGCCCCAACTGTCGAAACGCTACCCCCCCTCCTCCCTCTATTGACTCCTGTCGCCCCCTTCCAATGTTTGACAACTTGGTTCCCCCCCCGCCCCCCTCTCCACCCTTTCTAAAAGCGACTCATCGGTGCAACGATCCCAGATCATCTAGCTGTCAAGCCCATATTCAGTGAAAGCTACGCGATGGGGTAGCTCAGGACGCAGAGTTAAGTCAACTTTCAAAAAAAAAAAAAAAAAAAAGAAAAGAATTTTCAAATTTTTTTTCCCAACATTTCCATCGGCGTAGAGACGCGCCGTATCAATTTACGACATGATAACATCATACCGCCATTTTGTAGACCAGCCGGGGCGTTCGTCAGCAAGCTCGGGTATCTTCGGCTGCAATCAGATATTTCAATATGGAGTTCTGTTCCCCTATTCTGTTCCCGCCAAAAAAGCGATGAGCTGCGATGAATTGAAACTGGTTTGACAGAACCATGGGAACTCAATTTTTGTTTAGAACCAAGTGAATGAGTCTAAAGCAGAGGTTCTTAAGTTTTTAGTTGCTTCCTCCTCCTTTTGCAGTCTTTTGGCCTCTTTCTTTGCTTTCTTTGCAGTCTCTTGTTTTTAGTAAAGAATGAATCAAATGCAAAGATGAATTTATTTTCACTTATTATCCGTATCCCTACCCAAACTGGGCCCCGCGCAATCCGTTTAGCATAGGGCCCCGAAATTATTAAGACCGGCCCTGCTTTATCAACTCATTCTATCTGTCTGGTAAAAATTACTGTCACCACCTCTCTTTGTATCCTAACTGTCACCACCTCTTTTTGTATCCTAACTGTCACCACCTCTTTTTGTATCCTAACTGTCACCACCTCTCTTTGTATCCTAACTGTCACCACCTCTTTTTCTATCCTAACTGTCACCACCTCTTTTTGTATCCTAACTGTCACCACCTCTCTTTGTATCCTAACTGTCACCACCTCTTTTTGCCTCTTTACTGCCACCACCTCTTTTTTGTATCCTTGCTGCCACCACCTCTTTTTGTATCCTTGCTGCCACCACCTCTTTTTGTATCCTTGCTGCCACCACCTCTCTTTGCCTCTTTACTGCCACCACCTCTCTTTGCCTCTTTACTGTCACCACCTCTTTTTGCCTCTTTACTGCCACCACCTCTTTTTGTATCCTTGCTGCCACCACCTCTTTTTGTATCCTTGCTGCCACCACCTCTTTTTGTATCCTTGCTGCCACCACCTCTTTTTGTATCCTTGCTGCCACCACCTCTTTTTGTATCCTTGCTGCCACCACCTCTCTTTGCCTCTTTACTGTCACCACCTCTTTTTGCCTCTTTACTGTCACCACCTCTCTTTGCCTCTTTACTGTTACCACCTCTCTTTGCCTCTTTGCTGCCACCACCTCTCTTTGCCTCTTTACTGTTACCACCTCTCTTTGCCTCTTTGCTGCAACCACCTCTCTTTGCCTCTTTACTGTCGCCGCCTCTCTTTGTCTCTTTGCTGTCACCACCTCTCTTTGCCTCTTTGCTGTCACCACCTCTCTTTGCCTCTTTGCTGTCGCCGCCTCTCTTTGCCTCTTTGCTGCCACCACCTCTTTTTGCCTCTTTACTGTCGCCGCCTCTCTTTGCCTCTTTACTGTTACCACCTCCTTTTGCCTTTTTACTGTTACCACCTCTCTTTGCCTCTTTACTGTCGCCGCCTCTCTTTGACTCTTTACTTCCACCACCTCTTTTTGCCTCTTTACTGTTAGCACCTCTCTTTTTTTTTAATGCATTTAAAAAGTGATCATGGTAACATTAACACAAATAAAGTTATAGTTTATAGTTTAAACACTAAATCAATGTAAATCTTTTTTTTTTCAAGACTGGACATAACTAATGCGAGGTTAGGACAAGTATGAAAGTTTTAAAGCGAAAATGTTTGTGTTCAAAGGCCTTAAACAGGAAATGACGCAAAGGTTGGACAGGAAAAAAAAACTGATGGGAAAGTTGGACTGGAAGAGACTGTAATTGGCAGATACCTGAAGTGAAAGTACCACATCGTGTCTAGTCACGTGAACAATGCTCGTACATCTACTCTGTCATTTTTTCCCGTCCCAGAAGTGACAGTCCACGGCAGCAGATCAACCAGATCGCTGGCCAGGTATTGTGTACAGTCCAAGTGGGAGGGCAAGTGGCGCTATGAGCATGACAAATGACTGTTGGTAGAGGAACTCTCAGGTGAACTAAAACACGGGTGGAGACTGCCCTTAGTCTGACTCCCTTCTCGGGAGCCGTAGGAAGCAGTGCGCTTTGAAAAGATACCTTACAGTTACAGCTAACGCCGACCTGTGAGACTTGCTTTTTTTTATTCAACATTGTACTCAACATGTTTAATTCAAGCCAGTCTTAAGCAGCTGGGGATTTTCACACTGAAAGTTAATTACAGGAATCTGTTCTTCATTCACTAAGATTTTAAGTTTCATTTCTATCAAAATAGTGAAATAAAAGAGAAATCATTATTAAGAAGTGTGATAGCCAATATATATATATATATATATATATATATATATATATATATATATATATATATATATATATATATATATATATAAAAATAGCAAAAATATAAAAACAAGCAAAAAATAAATAAAAAAATAAAAACAAGGTTACAAAGACAGTCTGTATGAAACACGAACTCAAAATTAGCCCCTGAAGTGGTCCACCCAGGCAGGTAAAAAGGCAGGTTTCCATATTTTTAGAAAGAACATCAGAATGAAATTTTATCAAAGACAAATGACAGAGAAGAATGGAGGAAGAAGGTTGACTGATCTTGTGTGGCGCCCCAGCGGTCCAGCAGACCAAAGGATAGGTAAAAGTGAATGTGAGTTTGGATGTGAACTTGGTCTAACCGATGTCTTATAATGAATATCTAATTGATCTAATTGTTTTGTAAAGGGTCAATCTCTTATTCAAATCCACAAGAAAAAAACATTTCGAAAAAAAAATTATTATATTCCTATAGTTAAGTGTACTGTACATCCCTGTGATCAGTAAAGGTAGAGTGATAATAAGAATAACTACTTATTAATTGTTGTCTTCAATTATGTCCAACTTATATGCATACTAAAGAGATTTACTCTCTTTAAATAAAAAGAAACATCTGTTACTATTAATAGTGAATAGTTGTAAAAGTGGTGTATTTTTATGAAAAAACTGCTTGCATAAGTGATTTAAAAAAATTGTTTTTTCGATTTCAGAAAAGAAAAAAGTAGCCTTTGCATCAGAACTTTGAATGGTCTTAAATATTATGATGTCGGATTTTCACTATCTTTTCTAGTTTACGAGATCTAAACGGGTCGGACGGACGGACGGACAGATACTTCACACAAAACTAATAGAGACTTTTCCCCTTTCGGGGCCGCTAAAACCGTGAATACTGAAGTATGAGTTTCCCTTTCCCTTAAGCAAAATAATGAATTACCAGTAATTAATTGTAACAGGTTACATTTTTAAACTGATTCGTGTCAATAAATAATTGTGCGAAGCTTCAGCTTGATGCGAGAATGGGTGTGTGAGAAATAGCATGTACACACTTTTACCAGACAGACAGACGGACAGAGTTGATAAAAGCTTTGTAAAAAAAATAAAAATAACGAACAGATAGGAGGAAGATTGGAATTTCTACTTTTGGGATCCACCCAGCTCTAATGGATACCTGACGTTAGTTGGGGAAATAAAGGCGGTTGGTCGTTGTGTTGGCCTCATGACACCTTCATTAACCGTGGGCCATAGAAACAGATGTCCTTTACATCGTCTGCCCCATAGGTCACAACAGTGCTTTTTTTTTTTTTTTTTTGTAAAAAAAAATAGGTGCCGGTACTCAGTGATGGATTGCCTAACTTTTAACTACTAATAAAATAACAATAAACGTTAAAATTCGAGAAAATTAGTAATTTTTTCCCCACATTGAAAAAGATGCCGGTACGACGTACCGGTGCGTACCGTCACAAAAAAATGCACTGGGTCACAAGGTCTAAAGGGGTGGGGGGGGGGGGGCTTTACGTTTTTTTTTAAGCCATATTTTTGACTTAACAATTACGTATAACTTACAGGGCAAATTGTTTTCATTTAAGCGTCCCGTTCATGAAAGTCTGATTGCAGGTTAATTTGAGATAGGCAGAATACATTATACAATCCACCATTCCTTTGCCTGCTCTAAACAAACAACTGACCATCACCTAAAACACAACTATACTTAAAACAGAACTGACCATTACCTAAAACACAACTGCCATTACATAAAACACTACTGACAATTATTTGAAAACATAACAGACAATTACTGAAAAATACACAACTGACCTTTACTTAAAAACACAATTGACCATTACTTTAAAAAAAACTGACCAATACTTAAAAAAAAACTGACCAATGCTTTAAAAAACAACTGATCAATACTAGAATACACCACTGACCATTACTTTAAAGCATAAATGGCAAAGACAGAACTGGCCATTACTAAAATACTCAAATGACCGTTATTTAAACCATTACCTAAAAAGCGCATGTCTTAATAGAGTGTAACTTTTTTTTTTAGAGCAATCGAGTTTAAAAAAAATACAAAACAATAAAAGTGTACAGTTTAATTACCTGCTGCCTAGACAACTATGGCGTGGTTTAGGTGTTGACAGCTATCTAGATCTACTTCCTAATCTACTTGTGTTCGCTGCCTGATAGCAGGTGATCCTCTTGTCTGAATCAAGCTCTTGAGAGATGCCAGGAGCATAGGGAGAGATAGGCTAATGGGAGGGACTTTTTTTTTTGTGGTCTTGTTCTTAACTTGGACAAAATATTTTTTAAAAAAATATGTACTGTTTATTTAGAAATAATGGCATTTAGAAGAGAGAGAGAGAGAGAGAAAGAGAAAGAGAGAGAAAGAGAGAGAGAGAGCTGACTGACGCACTCATTTATTGTCGCCCCCCACCCCCACCATCGGCTTTTTTTTTTTTTTTACGAAACGAAATTTGTATCAGTTTTTTACTTACCATATACTTGGAGCAACAAAGCACTTTTCACTACTGTAACAACAATTACTAGATATATCTGTAAGATATTTACTTGTAACAATAGGTTGTAAAAAGGGCAACATACAATTCTTAAATAGTACAATACGAAACTTAATTTGAAAAAAAAAAATAGTACCATTTTTTTTAAGAAAGAAAAACACACCAATTGAGATTTATTGTTTTAAAATAAATAACATTTTAAAAAATATTTTGTTCCTACCTATTTATTTAGCGGAGGCGCGGTGGCTGAGCGGTAAAGCGCTTGGCTTCCGAACCGGTAGCCGGGTTCGAATCCTAGTGAAGACTGGGATTTTTTATTTCGGGATTTTTGGGCGCCTCTGAGTCCACCCAGCTCTAATGGGTACCTGACACTAGTTGGGGGAAAGTAAAGGTGGTTGGTCATTGTGCCGGCCACATAACACTCTCGTTAACCGTAGGCCACAGAAACAGATGATCTTTACATCATCTGCCCTATAGACCACAAAGTCTGAGAGGGGAACTTTACTTAACTTTATTTATTTAGCAGACGGCAAGAGTTATGATTCTTCAAGGAGTGTAAAACCAACATGTTTTTTTTTTAAATATGTTTGCCTTTCTAAACCTCTGTGTGTGTGTGTAGGTATAAGTGTGTGTGTAGGTATTAGTGTGTGTGTGTGTGATATCTATCTTTCGGCACGTGTCACGGAGCTCCAGTATCAGGGCTACAAAAATTTAACCGGACACTGAAACAGTCACTGGTCAACGGTTGACGTTCGTACCTGAACTCCAGTAGTTCACACCTTCCCTGAGTAGCAGACGTTTTCATTGCCCCATTTTTCTAACGCCGACTCCTAAAATAGCAAAACAAGTTGCCAGTTAAGAGTGTAAAACATTATTTGTTTTTAATTGAGAGTTTAGATTTTACGATAAATAGCTATATCGACTAGAGTGGTGCAAACTTTTAAGCCGTTGGCTTTTAAGTGTATTTTTAATGTTACACATTAAGTGGAATGTTCGGATAATACGTAACGGCTAAGTTGGGGGGGGGGGGGTATAATGTTTGGCACTATTCGTTACAACGGTGGAGGCGTCTGGACATTTGTTACGCAAGAAAAGAAAAACAAATATTGAAATGAAATAACAAAACTTTTGTGGATTAGTTTGTTATTAAGTTTGTTGACGTTTATTTGTAAAATTATTTTTATGAACAAGTACAGGGGTCCCCTTGACTTTCTAGAGCGTTCCTAGAATTTTACTAACCACTGTGTGATAAACAACAAATACTAGTGTACCAATAACATGGCTTTATTCGACAAAATTAGACTACAGTAGACAGTGACTTAAACCAGCACGTATCACATAACACTGGTAAAGTACTATAAACACACACACACGCTGGACATGACCTTCTGACCACACTGCACGCACGCAGAAAATAAACAACTCAGTTACACTACACACTGGTTTTCAACAAAAAAATTGATGGAATAAATACCCCACCTTTTGTTTTAAAACACCACGGTGGCCGCCCGATTTATGTGTACATTGTACAGTATTGGGGAAGAAAAACTGGATACCTCATCACAGCGCCGAAAGAATTCGATAACTTTTCCCATCATTTCTATCCAGGGCCGGCCTTACAAATTGCGGGGCCCAATTTAATAGACGCTTGCGAGGCCCATCTTCTAAATTGTACAATAACATCTACTTCTATTAATTAGATAGTTCTATCAACATTTATTGTACAACGTGCATAGGAAGCAACTCGTACGCAATAAGCGACAGTGGGTTGATAACGTTGCGTCAATCGTACGATACACTATATATATTAACCATTTAAGTCCTGCATCTTTAATAGCCTGTGACAAGAGCCATGACCGATACTGTTATGCTAAATGTAAATTGAGGGGAACCTGCCAAGCGCGGGGCCCAATTTAGAGCGATCCTTCTAATCGACTTAAGACCGGACCTGTTTCTATCGAGGCCATGATGAAAAAATGTGATTTTGGGAATTATGTCTTGGTTACAAATCGAAGTTACTAGTTCAGTTACTCTGGGGGGGGGGGGGGGGAGGGGAGTATTATGTTTTGTAACGATTTGTTACTAGGTTTAGGGTGGGTGGGAGGGGATAAAAAAACATTTTTTGATGTTACACAATATCCGAACGTTGCCTTAAACATTGTACAATGTAAAGAGTATAGTGTCTCCTTCCATAATTGTGATCTATGGGGCAGACGACATCAACGTTTCCTTTTAACGAAGGTGTCTCGTGGCCAGCGCAGTGACGTTCTTTTAGTTAATGAAGATGATTACGTCATAGCTCAGTACTCATGCAGGAGATAGTTTCGAACTCGTGACCCTAGCGATGACTTCCGGAGCGCATAAAGAGTAAACATAAAAAGAGCTATACTGTTTTAATTTCTCCGTCTATACCACAATATATATAAAACAATCTTGAACGGGTATTATTAAGCTTTTTGCTGCAATATTACAAACGGTAGAATATTTCCTATTACATAGGTCTGTGTAATTTAAACCGAAGTAGGGGAGCTAACCATTTATAAAACACTTGCAGAACAGAGCAGGCAAACCAAAAGTGTAAGAGTTTCCTCCACTTGAGCTGATGAAATTCTTCAAAGATTAGAAATGAAATGATAAAAACATCTTCACTCAAGGGCTGACCTTTCATACCTCTCCTCCCCCCCCCTATTTTTTTCAACACACACTTTAATTATGACTAAACTTTAACCCTCTCCGGCCCGCCATTTTTTTCTTTCTTTGCAAACAACACGCTTCATGCCACCATCTTTGTTACATTAGATTACGGTCTAAACATGCATCTGCTTTTTTTAAACATCTCCCATGTTATGGTAGGGGGCTTGCTACGAGCGTGCCTGCAAGGGAAGATAACCCCACTGTCAGTCTATCTTCAAATGTTTTAATTATCCCCCCTCACTCCCTCTCAAGAAGTCGCGCGAAAAAAAAGGGGTTAAAATTTTGAAAGAACCAGGGAACATGCATGTAGAGCAGCACGTAATTTTTGAAGTCCAGGCATTTCTGCGATATCTGGGCGCGTGCGACCTACTTGACGTAATCGCTATAGGTCATTGTGTGTCTTGCTATTGTCTAAATAAAGATTCCAAGGGGAATTAGCAGTTTATTTTTGATAACAAAAACATAAGACGCGTATTTTTTTTTGTGCCAGGTCTCCCAATGAATAATCAGCAACTGAATCAGAAATGATTAAACAACCTCCCTCGCCCATTTTTTTTTATGTTCTTCTGTTTGTGATAAATGTGTGTTTGTAACTCCATTTCCATTTTTACTTGCTGACGTATATTTAATGTGAAGTTAAAAAAATAAATATGGAAATTAACTGAAGCTCAAATTTAACAAAAATAAAATGACATAGACATTAAGTTATACAATTAAATTAACAAATGCAAATAAGTAGCCTATTACTTGCGCATCTTGGACACTGACTGCAGAACTAGAGAGGATGATCCTGGCAATGGAATTGAGATGCTACAGAAAGGTCCTAGGTATCACTCACAAAGACCGCATCACAAACGAAGAAATTAGAGACAGGATTAGTTCAGCAATCGGACCCCACGATGATCTTCTAACTACTGTCAACAAACGCAAACTAAAACTCCATCGTCATATCACAAGGTCCTCAAGGATTGCAAAAGATTTCCTTCAAGGAACATATCAGGGAAAAGAAGTTGATGCAGATAGAAAAATAAATAGGAAGAAAACATTAGCAGAATGGCAGGGTCTGTCATTTAAAGAGATTCAGTCATATGCAAAAGACACAGAGTAATTGATAAAGGCGGTCGACAGATCTTGTGTGGTACCCCAACGGTTCAACAGAGTAAGGTGAATAAAGGTGTTATTAATATTCTAATCACAATTTTAAACACAAGATGTTATAGGATATTCAATTATACTGTCAACTTTCTTAAATCTACTAGCTATCGCCAAACAGTTTTAACAAGCGTCTCCGAGTTGATTTTCACAGTAATGTCCTTTTCCCTTTGATACTTCTCATGTGACTAAAGAGGTTAACTCTTTATATACAACTGCGGTCACAGGTTGGGCATGTGGAATGACCTATCCGTTGCTGGGGAAAAGCCTGGACGGAAAATTTACAAGGGGCTTGACTGTCCACACGTCAGCACTCGCCTCTTTTCCATACTGACCGGATTCAAAGGAATGGAACACTATCGCACTTTGTTCACTTTCTAAAAATATCATCTCTCTTCATACAATTACCGTATTTTCGACCATATACCCCGCACTCACGTATGCCCTGAACCTTATATACCCCGTACCCACGTATGCTCTTGAACCGTATATACCCTTCACCCACGTATGGCCAGAACCGCATATACCCTTCACCCACGTATGGCCAGAACCGCATATACCCTTCACACACGTATGGCCAGAACCGCATATACCCTTCACACACGTATGCCCAGAACCGCATATACCCTTCACACACGTATGCCCAGAACCACATATACCCTTCACCCACGTATGGCCAGAACCACATATACCCTTCACACACGTATGCCCAGAACCGCACATACGCCGAACATGCGTATATCCTGAACAAATTACAAAATAAGTAAAAATAAATTCACACCCTTATATACCCCACATGTTCAACGCCGGACTAGCCATAAACGTGTCTCAGTTGATTACAGGTATATATTAAAGTACCTCTGCCTCGTCGGTACTAGATCTCTCTATTTTCTAGAGGTTTATACTAAGATGTACATTTCACAACCACACAGCGAACTATAGGAGGTATAAAGACCTGCTTGTTTGGGATAGTTTACGTCATGCTATGTTTAAAAATGAAATAAATTATGTATATTCCGCACAGCTGCCATTTATTTAGAAAAATAAAATGAAGAAAATACAGCGTATTACCCGCGGGTTATATGCGCGAAATACGGTAACTCATTCTAAAACTTATCTGCACACTGTCTAAAACAGTCCCTTTTCTTATTCTCTTTTTTCTTACCTTTTCAAAACCCTAAATAATAATATATTTATATTTTTCAAGTCATCTATTTAATTAGGAGAACGACACTCTAAAATGATGACTAAAATCTAAAAGAAAAGTTCCCCCTTCAGACCTTACGATCTATAGGGCAGATGATATAAAAGTCATCTGCTACTGTGGCCTACAATCAACGAGGCTGTCATGTGGCCAGCAAAACGACAAACAGACCTTTAATTTTTCGGCCAACTAACAACATGTACCCATTAGAGCTGGGGGAATTAAAAATCTCATCTTTCATTAGAATTCGAACCCGGGAACCCTCGGTTCTGAAGCCAAGCACTTTACCACTCAACCACCGTGCCTCCATAACTAAAGATTCTACATGTTAACTAAGGGTGAAATGTTGAATTAATCAGCCGTTAACGTCAAACGGTATGAAACGCAGATTTTGGCGAAATTGGTAGACGTGTGTAACAATTTAAAATATACAATCACTTTATTTTCATTTTGATAGTCATTTTTTTCTTCTTCCATAAAACTTAAAGTCGCTTATGGGATGCTATGACTGGAACTCGGGACCATTGTGACACAGTAAGAGGAGCAGGCCACAGGACAAATCTACTTACAATATTAATATCTATGCATATTTTCAATACCATGTTTAAGCTGTAATGAATGGACTATTTTTGTTACTCGTAAAATTACGCTACAACCACGGAACGGGTAGAAATGTGCATAACATATCAATACAATATTCTATCAAAACTAATATTCTGACCAATAGACTTATTAATTTAGAATTTCATTTTATTTTATTCACCCTGTGAATCTTTTAGGAAAATGGATAAAGCAAGGAGGAAGGGGGAGGGGCAAGCAATATAAAGATAATTGTATGAATCACTATATCCTCGAAGAGGCTTTTAGGTGTGGGGGGGGCGCCAGGGGAGAGGGGAGTGTAAATAGCAAGAAGAAGTAGTTGCATACAAACCATAACAACAGGAATGATAACAAATGCAATCTCATCTTGTCATTCCAACGCCCCCCCCCCCCCAGTGCGCCTTCCCCCCCCCCCCACCGTAAACACTTGTAGGCCCTCCCGTGCTGGTCCACTCATCTTATAACCATCAAGGGGGCCAGATAAGAAATGTCTAAACTGTGGCTCTAGCCTCTGATAGAAACATGTCAACATCTTGCAGCGTGGATTATGTCCCCCTTACCCCCACTTGGCTCATTTCTTTTGTTTCCTGTGATAAATTTTTCCGAGTCCAACGGTCAGACTCTAGCACTATCTCTGGCCCTTTTTTTTTTTTCTTTTTACATTGCTATAGGTCAAAGAAAAAGTTAGTAAACATTGTACAAGGCCTGACTTCTTTTTTTTTTTTTTTTTTTACAAAAAATTAACATGATCATAACTGCAGGTGCCATCTGGTAAGCGCTTCGGATTATTAGCACGTCTGTTCAGGTTCGAACCTCAGTCTCTGTTCTCCCCCTTTCTATCGCCTGATCAAGAAAATGTAACGACAGTAGAACCAACTTTTCCATGTCACAATCTTAGATTTTCATTCTTTTTCTTTGCAATAACATTTATTAACTTATAAAGAATGCCAACCTAATTTACGAAGATTAAATTTTACATAAGCGTACTCGAGAATAAACGTATACAATAGAGGCAATGCAATTATTAAATAAGATATTTTACGCTTTTCTTTTGCATTAATTCACAATGCTGATTACCAATCAGCAGTAACCTTAATATCTTCTACAGGTTAATTTATATGACTAAACTGAAGAATCATGCTTCACTCTTGTTTTGAAACTATTCAATTTTGGTCCTTACTGTTTCAAAGTAACTTTGTTGAGTACAACGGCTTTGTCTGCATTACTTGTGGCAAAATATGCAAGTTGCAATTGGGTCCGCTTAGTCACGTGAAATTCTGCGCTCGTCATTCATATTCAGACTCAAAGACACTGCCCTAAAATCCGATGTATATGATTTAAAACAAGATGTACACAGTGAATACTTTAAAAATAAACACTAAAAAAGTGGGCATCTCTGTAAATGTTACCGTGGTGGCTTTTTAAATGCATACAAATAAACCTTGATCACTCAGGACTCATGCCTTCTCAGGGAACTAATTCAACTTATACCACCACATCTTTCAAGTACGATTTCTTTCCCTTGTTTGATACCAAACAAAATGATAAAATACAAATAGTTAACTAATTGATTATTTATTTTTTTTAATTATTCATTCTTGTTTTGTGAGGTACTACAAATAATTGTGCTAAATGTCAACTTGATCCGAGATTGTGTGTAGGAGAAATAACGTGTACAAACTTTTTTACCAGACAGACAGAACGAGTTGATATTACCTTTGTAAAATGTTTACTATTGAGTCAAAATACTGTAAGTGATGTGCCATTCGTCCATTATTATTTGCCACAAGATGATATGATGATTGTGTCACCGCTTGAAAGTGTCTATTCTAATTGCAATCGCGTTGTACGTCCGTACCATTGTTGGTTTAATGCGCATGTCATATGTATCAAGTTTCATATGTATATCCTATATATCATGTATATATTTCAACTATATTTACATTATAACATCTCAGAAGTGGTCATTCAGACATATATTTTGATTTGGCAAACAATGATCTTTCGTTTCACTAACCATTCGTTACTTCCATTACAACCAGTACTATTTATCAGAAATTTCATTTGTTGATATCCAAAAGGTTTAAAATGTAAGTTATATCTGTATCATTATAAATTCTTTGTGATAGAAACTGAAAATGTTTTTAAAAATGTGTACCTAATTTATGATAAAAAATTTTTATTCATGTGTCATGTTAATTTTGGTCGATTTTATTATTTTATAGTTTCATATCTTCAAATATACAGAAGTTTTTAAAAAACCAGAAGATGGTCACGACCTACGTGTACGTGTTCATCTAGTTATCCGTGTTATTGAAAGACGTGAACACACAAGGTCCTCAGGGATCGCAAAGACCTTCCTTCAGGGCACCGTACAAGGAAAAAGAAGAGGCAGACAGAGAAAGCGATGGGAAGACAGCAGAGAAGAATGGACTGGCCTGATCATTGATAGTGATCCTATCCAACACAAAAGACAGAGCGGAATGGAGAAAGATCGTCTATAGATCATATGTGGCGCCCCAATCGTTCATCATCTATGATTTAGGTGAAGGTAATGATGAAACCCTGCTAAGTCATTGATTTTCCAAGCTGATTTATACAACCCGTTCCACGCTCTTATGGCACAATGGAAGAAGAAGCAATTCTTATCTTACCTTATAAAATACACTTGCACGAATTTGTCCCAGCTTATGGAATAAGAAAAGTTCCTTTAATTTGTTATCTTATCATATATACCAAAATAAGGGATCCCCCCCCCCTTGCTTGGACAGAAAACAAACATGCTTTTTAAAACATGCAGTCGTATTATTAATTACTTAGCCTAAAATCATTCCATCAATAGTCTTGTGTCTTTCATTTCGCTATGCCATTTCTAGTGTGAGAGCACTTCAGGACTTTGGTCCAAGAACTAAAATTTGTAGATTTAACCTTAGATTTGTACGCATTTCGACTAGAGGTGTACCGAACATTGTTTTTGGATAACCCGCGTACAACATTCGAATTTTGTTACTGTTTAGTGAAAAATTAGAAACTTAGAGGGTTTTTGGAGGTAGTTTCATTGAACCCACCTTATGGTCTCCGCCTCTGTCTCCAGAGTCCAATGTCGATGATGATGTTCTGTAAATGTCTTCCTGTCCCTAAACACAAACACGGCGATAACATGGCGCGATAACAAAGTCATCCTCTGGCACGTGATATCAAAGAGCTTCTTTATTCTCTTCAGTAGCTCACATTCTTCACTTGAAGTACGGTGGTAAAGGCGGGCGGGGGGTAGGGAGGCGGAGACACATACTTCTGGTATGAGGCAATATATGTAAGCTGGTGATTCCAGAGCTTGGGGATGGGGGGGGGGGGTGTTTGAAATGGGACACAACGTAAGGGGAGGGGGGGTATGTCGCGTAGGAAACAGATCATGATATCTTTGACACTTTCAAGAGTGTCATATGTAGAGCCTCTTTGTCCCCTCCCCCTCCTCCCATTTGTCTTAACAGGAGATATCAAATATGTGTTAGTATGTATGTTTCTAAGTGTGCCCCATGTGAGGAAGTGTACCGGGTCTGTAGCAGCATATGTGTATTCAAACAGACTACTAAATAAGGGGAGTCATCTGTTTATAACAAACTGTTTGACGAATATAACAATCTAGATCCATACGAGAGTGTTTCATTATATAGTTGGCTGTCTACTTATTATGATATTTATTCTTTCTCTCATTCTTTCTTCCTTTCTGTTTTTTTTTCCTTTCTGTTTTCTTCCTTTCTGTTTTCTTCTTTTTTTTCTTCTTTCTATTTTCTTCATTTCTTCCTTTCTGCTTTCTTTTCTTCGTTTATGTTTTTTTTCTTTCTGTTTTCTTTCATTCTTCCTTTCTTTCTTTCTTTCTTTCATTCCTTTTCCGTGAATTAAAAACAAACATACTAAATTTATAAACAATAAGTAGCTTTATTGATTTTTTTTTCTTTTTTAAAATTAATTTTTGTTTACACATAAAACAAAAAATTAAATATGCAAAGACATAATTAATGAAAATATATCTATGCACCAACTCATAAACTTTTTTTAAAACTTCAAGCTGAAAGAGGATGAGAGATATAAGATTTTCTTAATTGGATATAACAGAATGGCAAATATACAAAAGTTTACAATAGCAGAGTATAATTACTTTTCCTGAAACAAAAAAATAGTTAGCGCCTAATGAATTTAGTCTGCTGTTGTTTTCTTTTAACAAATCATTCCCTATTAAAAAGTTTTCTTTTTTTCGAAGGCAATTTTACATTTCAAATTAAGCATTACATTAGCCATGTGTCATTCATGCTACAATCATTCGTGGATGATTCGTCAATCATACTTTTTATATCACTTTAAGTATATATATACATTGTTTCATATTTTCTTGACAAACAAACTAAAAAGCAAATCTAATAACATCGATGCAATGGCTGCATGCAGGACTTTAAATTGGGAACTATTTTTATTGAACAAGAAAAATCAAAACAGAAAAATGTTACATTTATAAGTCTTCCTTTCAGACCTTGCGATCTATAGGGCAGAAGATGTAAAGATCGTCTATTTCAATGGCCGGCGGTTAATAAGGGTGTTATGTGACCAGCACAACGACCAACCGACTAATGTCAGATACCTAATAGAGTTTGGGGGACTAAGAGGTGGTCCTAAAAATCCACAAAATTCAAAATCCCAGTCTTCACCGAGATTTGATCTCGGAACCCCTCGGTTCGGGAACCAAGTGCTCTACCACTCAGCCACCGCAGCCCTGTTACGTTTGTAAGAGACAACATTAATCATCGGGAGTCGGTGTCTTGTTTGTTCGACCTATACTTATAGATCGGATAGTTTCGATCTAGATCAAGTAACTAGCTGGACTCTTCTCCAGCATCTGATGATGTATCTTTAGACGTCTCTTGGTTAAGGAAATCCTGAGAAGCATAGAAATCAGATTGTCAAGGTTGGAATCATATTAACTGTCATTTAAAAATCAAATTAGTATTTTAACAATTGGAGTTCTTTTGTAGGTTAGGGGGAGAAATATTTGATGTAGTGTAGTTAGAATTTCATCTGATCGATCAAGCCAAGAGAAAAATTTACTCCAGGCGACTCCAGCAATAAGGTAATCTATTAATATGTAAATGTTTTGTTCGGTGATAGGGCGAAGGGCTGCCAACCAAACAGTCTATGTTTAAATCCTAATGATTAGAGAGGTATTTTAAATTTTTAATCGCTAAGTGTGTAGACCATAAAAAGATGAAGCCTACTAGTAGCACTGTCTACGGATGTAGGCTATTACATTAACTCGTAAAAGAAATTTGTTAGATCAAATAAGTATTACACTGTAGAGACACTTCGTTTAAACACCATGCTCTGAAGGCCGCTTTTATAAGAGAATATTATCAAACCTTTAACAATTTAATACATAGCATAATCCGTGCGGCCCCTTCGGCGGCCCTACCGGTCCACTTAGGTACCGGTCCACCGGGCATTTCCCTAAATGCCCATATAGCCAGTCCGCCCCTGCCACTAGTACTAGTTAGACAATATATGGAAGGGGCTTTTTGGAAGGGGCTTTTTGGAAGGGGCTTTTTGGAAGAAAATGTTCGGGACGCTGTCAGGTATAGAGATTTTTCAGACGTCAATCCCTAGATGAAAACATTGTGTCGTTAAAATTTCCATATATAACGGTAATGGTTTTATTTACTTTGCACTCATTAAAATGTATTTGTTACAACGAGTGAGAAAGTAACAGTTTATAGGATGTCAATGTTACAAAAGTAACTTTAAAAAATAGTTATTCGGGACATAAAGTGCACTATTTGTCTGTGTCATGTTGATCTTTGGCCACAAAGAGCTATGTGAAAATTCAATGTTACAAAAGTAACGCAGAATGATCAAAACTTCTGCCTCATGTTATGCTGGAGTTATATACACTTAATGAATGAGCAATGTTGACCATTGGTCATTTAACGCACAAGGTTCATGATAATTAAGTAGGCCAATATTAGTATGTTTTTTTTTCCGACTAATTAGAGTCGTCACTAACTTTGACGGTGGAGTGGTTGTATAGTCCTTGTTCCATCAACTGTAAGGCCAACGGGTTTCTGGAGCCGACTGTCTTCTTGATCTTTGCGCGCTTGTTCTGAAACCAAATCTTGATCTGAGATTCCGTCAGGCCGAGTTCGTCTGCTAGATTTTTCCTGCGAGTCTCCGTCAGGTACCTGGAAATACGAAGAAGACTTTTTAAAAGATAAAAAATAAACTTACTTATGGACTCTCACAAATGTTGCAACAACTTGTGTCTGCTAACAAAATAAATGTTAAAATTATTACGCTTATTGCAGGTAGATTAGTATTTTCCATAGTTTAAAGAGTGGTATTGGTCTGCGCGAGACAATTATCACTTTGCTGGAGGCAATACAGCTTTTTTCGTTTTTTTTTATATAATTAGCCCACAAATGAGTAGCCGCACAATGATTATGCTTGCCCTAAATATGGCAAAATATGTAGGTTACAGCTGGGGCTGAGTTGTCACGAGAAATACTGCGTTCCTCGTTAATCCTCGGACTCGAAGAAAGGCCTTATTAGTTTTATTTTCTTAAACAGTCAAATAGAAATGCACGGATTAAAGAACCGAGCGGTCTGTGACTCAAATCCCTAACTTTTAAAAAAATCGAATGGGTACCTGTTATCAGTTGATCACGATGTAAGTAAATTTGGTCACTGCGTTGGCCACACAATATCATCCTGCTAATAACCTTATGCCATAAACCCAGCATAAAAAAAAAATTACTGACCTGCAATCATCAAATTCTCTCTTCAGCCTTTGGAGTTGATCGTTGGTGAAAGCAGTCCTGGGCCTCTTCTCGTCTTGTGCCTTGTTCCGTTTTGGCTTCCTTGACCTTGGGCCTGAAACACAAACAAATACTGCCTAATAAACAGTGACTGCACCCACGCTAGTAAATAACCCAAGTATTCAAGTAAAATTGTCCTCCTGAACGAGGCAAAAACTGGCCACCAAATCTCGAAAAGATCTGATGCCTCCGATTGGAAACAAGTCAGCCCCTTGTAACACTCAACAGCAATTGCAGAAAACTGTTTCCCAATGGATCCCAACCCATATTGAAATAGAAGACAATGTGAAGGCACTTTGCCAAGTGTGGAAGAACCAATACACCACTGAAAATAGCGCTCTACCATGAATAGCCGGTTCGCGGCACACAATTAAGATCCAAAGAAAAGCCTTTACCAAAGACAGGGTCACACGAAAAAACTCTTCAATAGAACTCCAGCTGACAACGGAGTTATTATTATTATAGCTTTTATATAGCGCTACTTATAGCATGCTCCAATCTCCTTTGTGGACCAGTGGGGGGGGGGAGGGGGTATCTAGGAGTTGGTTTTCCGTGCTGCCTTCAGGCGCTCAGTAAACACAACTCTGCCCGAGTCGGGTGACGAACCTCGGGCCCCCTTCTAGGTAGCCAAGCCAAGCCAAGTTCAAGCCTCTCGACCACGCTTCCCACAACATCGGATGTGAGAAAATATGTAGGTCACAACTAGGGTTTGCGTGGTCACTTATCGAAAACAAAGCCGCATACTGCTGGTGACATCCTATCATGTTGATTCAGAAATATATATATCTTTTTTTTTGTTTGCTTTGTTTTGTGTGTGTGTGTAACTCATTTATCTATAACTAGCTCATAATAATACTTGTATGATGACATCATTTGCATCATAGATTTCGTTTAACGTATAAAAAAGGCAAAATACATAAGCTACCACGTTTCACGTGGATTGGGATCACTTAATGTGAACCTTACTGTTTCCCTATTGGATATAAATATGATGCAATTGGATCTGATGCAATCGAATTTGGAAAATTGAAAATGTACAATAACTTGGTAAGAAAATAATGACTTAAAATTTAATAATCTCCTTCTACATACATAATGCATACTGGCTGCTTCTAGTAAAACTACTTCTATGAATAATACTGTTAGAATGAAATGTGATGAAGTTCCAATGAGTGTGTCTTGTGTCCAGAACGAAAAGTATTTTCTCAACGTATGTCGGGTACTTATTAAAGTTGAGTGGACTCAGTTACGTCATACACATTCACACATCACAACATCCCAGTCTTCATCGCGACCCGAGGTCGAGATCCCTCGGTACTAAAGCCAAGCGCTTAGCCAATTAAACACTTAAACACCACGCCGCATGTAAGACGTATAAAACTTAGATCTCCGTGACACTGGTCGCATCGCCGCATGAGTCGAATGGAACTTTCACCCTGCGACTTAATTGAGCAAGGTCGGCAGAAAAATCGTGGGCCGGATCAGACCACATCACAGGCCGGATGTGGCCCACGGGCAGTAGGTTGAGCATCATTAGGATAGCGTGAATTTAAACAAGAAGAGCTGCGTATCTTATATAGCTTCCATCTCACCCCCAAGTCTGAGATCACGGCCGTTGTTTGCGTGGAATTTCACGGGTAATTTGCGACATTCATGAAACCAACATTGGAGTCACCCAGAGTGTTCTGTCTAATAAAAAGTTGGATAAAAGTAAGCTTAGAGCTTGCGAAAATCCGGGATCCAGTTACAAGGAATTCTGGAAAAGTTGGACATCTCAATGGTAGTAATTAAGATATATAGGCGACCGAGACGTCGCGGTTGAATGCATTTTCACGCGTAGGAGAACCAGAGGACTAAAGGTGTTACACAGACAATGGCCCGAGGGTCAGATAGGGCTGACATTTTGTAGTTTATATTTTGTTTTATTATTTTTTTGGAAAATAAAAATTCCGTTTTAAGGTGTCTTTTTTTCCCCCTAGTTCAATTG
This sequence comes from Biomphalaria glabrata, assembly GCF_947242115.1. Taxonomy (NCBI): domain Eukaryota; kingdom Metazoa; phylum Mollusca; class Gastropoda; family Planorbidae; genus Biomphalaria; species Biomphalaria glabrata. The sequence goes on along the minus strand of NC_074721.1, from coordinate 3,914,311 downwards.
AAAGCATTGTAAATGGGTATCTCTTGTCTATTATAGCACACATTTAGGAAATACTAATATAAGAGCTTAAACTCATGTTGAGATAATAAAAGCTTTAGAAGACTACTAGACGCAAATAATGGAATAGGTTTCATTGTTAGCGGAAACATAATTCTAGAAATGGATATAATTTAATGGGAAATTAAGTTGGATCGGTTGGAATCCACTAGAAAGCCACGAGACGAGCGTATTTGAGCACCTGCGGTTGACAGGTTCTCTCTTTACAGTTTTATGCCAAGTCATGTAGGCACTGTTTAAAGCCCTCCCCTTCCCATTTGTACACAGACACCCTCTGAACATAGGCTCAGGTGAAATGCAATTGTCGATACATCGTAGGAAAAAGAAAAAAACATCTGAATTGAATTATTGTTTTACGCGTTTCGGGCGTTCCTTCGGAATTGAATAGAATTAACCCCTGTCCAAATTTCCAGCAGGGCGGCAGGGAAAGAGAAGGTATAAGGGTTTGAAATAATGACTATTGAGATGACAGTCCAAAGCGCATACAACTCGACCAGGCAGAGTGTTTCCAAATCAGAAACCCCATTAGTAACGATACATGCTGAGAATTACTCGGAGCACGTGAAAGGAAGCGGGCAGTGAGTTTTAAGGCTGCCTTGCCACCGTACAAGGACAGCCCTAATGCCGCTCGCGAACCACTTCTCTCTCTCTTTCTCTCTCTCTCTCTCTCTCTTTCTCTCTCTCTCTCTCTCTCTCTTTCTCCTTGTCTCGATCACCCTTCATTTAGAACGCGACATTCATAAAGATTGTGGTCTTCAGAGTCCTCGAGGCAGTGGCGACATCGTGTGTCGTAATTCTCTCTGGACCATCCGAACCAACTGGACAGTGACCGACTCGGCACTGAACTAGGACAGCCAGTTTCGCACGATTAAGTTGCCACCACGCGTCTTTTCGGCCTGGTCTACTCTGCTGCCTATGGAGCTCACGGCTTTTGTCGGAAGAATCCCAACTGTCGTACCAAAGTGCCAGTACTCGGGTGTCGGCCAGGGATCGTACACTCTCGAAAGTGCACGGTTCATCATGCCGCGGACTGTTTCCAGATTCGGCTCTCACATCCAGTGGCGTAGATAGGGTGGGGGGAGGGAGGGGGAGAATTTGAAAATTCCCCCGGGCCTTCACTTGAGGGGGCCCCAAAAGAGGTTTTTTTTTTACATTAAATATTTAATATTACAGAATACAGTGGTCCCCTAAGAGGTCAACCCCATCGGGCCACCAAATGATGACAAATTACTAGATACGCCCCTGCTCACATCTCTACTCTGGAGAGATTCCTGAATACTGATTCTAAAATGAACAGTAACTAATATACACCTACTGATTATACGGTTATTAATAGCAGATCTACTGAATGGAAAGTCTAGATACAGGGGCCGGCCTTAGTCATAGGCAAACTAGGCAGCCGCCAATAGTCTTCAGTTGGTGGGGGGCCTTGCTGATGACTAAAAGAAAATCAATGAAAAATTCGAAGCTTGGATCAATATTGGCATTTCCGGTGAAGATTGGGACAGCCACATTAAAACTTTTCGTAATGTTGCTTTTTTTTCTTTTTTGTTTTAAGAAAAAATGGATTTACATTAAAACCCGCCAAATTGGAGGTGGGCTTTAGTAATGTAAAAATTTCTGGGTCATAGTGTCGGACAGGGAGTTGTCAAACCTGATCATAGTAATGTGAAAAAAAAAAAAAAGATTTTTTTTGGAATTCAAGACACCGACTGCAATAAAAGTAACTTGGCGGTGTAATAGGTTAATTAACTACTACAGGAAGTTTATACCGAAACACGCGGATCTAGTTTTTCCTTTTACGGAATTACGTCGAGGAAAATCCACGAGAGTACACTTGGGTTCAAATCTCAAACATAGTAGAGCACTATGACTCATCTTTATAATTATATCTATGTCTCTACCGAAATAGCCGTGTGTCAATTTCAGTTATTTGTCGATTAAGGAAAAGATGGGCAGGCATGAAATAAATTACGACATTTAATTATTTTATTCATTTTTTTTTTGGCTGTCTGTTTTTTTTATCATTTAATTTGGAGCCACCAAATTTACTTCGACTAGGGCCTCCAAATATCCAAGGTCGGTCCTGCTAGTTACTAAGGGATTTACCGACTAGAAAGTCCAGTTACTTTATGGAATACTGACTTGAAGGTCTTGTTGCTTAGAGAACTACTAACTAGGAAGTCTATTTACTAAGATATCTACTGACTAGGAAGTCTATTTACTAAGATATCTACTGACTAGGAAGTCTATTTACTAAGATATCTACTGACTAGGAAGTCTAGTTACTAAGATATCTACTGACTAGGAAGTCTAGTAACTAAGATATCTACTGACTAGAAAGTCCAGTTACTTTATGGAATACTGACTTGAAGGTCTTGTTGCTTAGAGATCTACTGACTAGGAAGTCTATTTACTAAGATATCTACTGACTAGAAAGTCCAGTTACTTTATGGAATACTGACTTGAAGGTCTTGTTGCTTAGAGATCTACTGACTAGGAAGTCTATTTACTAAGATATCTACTGACTAGGAAGTCTAGTAACTAAGATATCTACTGACTAGGAAGTCTATTTACTAAGATATCTACTGACTAGGAAGTCTAGTAACTAAGATATCTACTGACTAGGAAGTCTAGTTGCTAAGAGATCTACTGACTAGGAAGTCTAGTTACTAAGATATCTACTGACTAGGAAGTCTAGTTGCTAAGATATCTACTGACTAGAAAGTCTAGTTGCTAAGATATCTACTGACTAGGAATTCTAGTTGCTAAGATATCTACTGACTAGGAAGTCTAGTTGCTAAGATATCTACTGACTAGGAAGTCTAGTTGCTAAAATATCTACTGACTAGGAAGTCTAGTTGCTAAGATATCTACTGACTAGGAAGTCTAGTTGCTAAGATATCTACTGACTAGGAAGTCTAGTTGCTAAGATATCTACTGACTAGGAAGTCTAGTTGCTAAGATATCTACTGACTAGGAAGTCTAGTTACTAAGATATCTACTGACTAGGAAGTCTAGTTGCTAAGATATCTACTGACTAGGAAGTCTAGTTGCTAAGATATCTACTGACTAGGAAGTCTAGTTGCTAAGATATCTACTGACTAGGAAGTCTAGTAACTAAGATATCTACTGACTAGGAAGTCTAGTTACTAAGAGATCTACTGACTAGGAAGTCTAGTTGCTAAGATATCTACTGACTATGAAGTCTAGTTGCTAAGATATCTACTGACTAGGAAGTCTAGCTTCTAAGATATCTACTGACTAGGAAGTTTAGTTGCTAAGATATCTACTGACTAGGAAGTCTAGTTGCTAAGATATTTACTGACTAGGAAGTCTAGTTGCTAAGATATTTACTGACTAGAAAGTCTAGTTGCTAAGATATTTACTGACTAGGAAGTCTAGTTGCTAAGATATCTACTAACTAGGAAGTCTATTTACTAAGATATTTACTGACTAGAAAGTCTAGTTGCTAAGATATTTACTGACTAGAAAGTCTAGTTGCTAAGATATTTACTGACTAGAAAGTCTAGTTGCTAAGATATTTACTGACTAGAAAGTCTAGTTGCTAAGATATTTACTGACTAGAAAGTCTAGTTGCTAAGATATTTACTGACTAGAAAGTCTAGTTGCTAAGATATTTACTGACTAGGAAGTCTAGTTGCTAAGATATCTACTAACTAGGAAGTCTATTTACTAAGATATTTACTGACTAGAAAGTCTAGTTGCTAAGATATTTACTGACTAGAAAGTCTAGTTGCTAAGATATTTACTGACTAGAAAGTCTAGTTGCTAAGATATTTACTGACTAGGAAGTCTAGTTACTAAGATATCTACTGACTAGAAAGTCTAGTTACTAAGATATTTACTGACTAGGAAGTCTAGTTACTAAGAGATCTACTGACTAGGAAGTCTAGTTGCTAAGATATCTACTGACTAGGAAGTCTAGTTACTAAGATATTTACTGACTAGGAAGTCTAGTTACTAAGAGATCTACTGACTAGGAAGTCTAGTTGCTAAGATATCTACTGACTAGGAAGTCTAGTTACTAAGAGATCTACTGACTAGGAAGTCTAGTTGCTAAGATATCTACTGACTAGGAAGTCTAGTTACTAAGAGATCTACTGACTAGGAAGTCTAGTTGCTAAGATATCTACTGACTAGGAAGTCTAGTTACTAAGAGATCTACTGACTAGGAAGTCTAGTTGCTAAGATATCTACTGACTATGAAGTCTAGTTGCTAAGATATCTACTGACTAGGAAGTCTAGCTTCTAAGATATCTACTGACTAGGAAGTTTAGTTGCTAAGATATCTACTGACTAGGAAGTCTAGTTGCTAAGATATTTACTGACTAGGAAGTCTAGTTGCTAAGATATTTACTGACTAGAAAGTCTAGTTGCTAAGATATTTACTGACTAGAAAGTCTAGTTGCTAAGATATTTACTGACTAGGAAGTCTAGTTACTTAGAGAACTACTGACTCTAGAAAGTCTAGTGACTGCACAGTTGTTGTATCTACAAAGAAACGATGTACATTTCATGTTTGTCTGCCATCACCAACCGACACACAGGCCTACAAACAGACACACAGGCCTACACACTTAAGTATGCACAGAAACATTGGTACGGGCGCCCGCTGTAGGCTTATTTCTACCGCCCCTCTTCCTTTCCTGTAGTGTCATGTCAACTTTCCTCCCCCGGCAGCCCTAAGTGGGGTATCATTAACCAAAGTGTTGACTTGTGTCTATTCAGCCCATTCACGAGCAGGACAAGGGATGGAAGCCTTATTAAGGAAGGAGATCGACCATCGTTAGCGTCTAGGATTTCAACGGGCTGGGTTGTTGTTTTTTTTTTGTATTCTAGAATTTTTTTTACTCCTGTGGGACTCCAAAAAGGGCATCTCTTTATTGAGCAGAGAAAGAAGTCAACCGCCTCCCTGGATTCTGCGCCCCGCCCACAAAACAACACGTCCAAGTGTCGAGGTGACATTAGTGATCCAGGCGATGACTGAAATTATGCTGCCAGGGAAAAGGTTCGGAAGGAAAAGGGGCGAATGCTGAGGGATGACAAGGGCGCCGGGAGAAAGCGGGGGGTAAAAAACCAGGGGCGCAAGGGGGCGTTCGTAAATCATTCAGAAAAAAGAGTGGCTCACACCTCATCCATCATCCACTTGAACGTCATTATAATCATCAAACGCACGAGGAGTTCAATACAAGGAAATACACCACAGAAAGATGGGGCGGGGAAGGGGGGTTCTTACACTATTTGACTGCCTGGGACCACCAAACGTGTACACTGTCCTATAGGCTCTCACGTGAGTCCCAAAGCCCGAATTATGTCGCGTTCTTGTATAGGTACTTATTTATTAGTACAATCTGTATTATTCATATCCGACTGTAATTGTTGGTGTGTTGTACTGAGAAAAAAAAAACTTGTCTTAAAAAGTGTGAGAAGTTATGCTTGCATTATAATATAGTTATAAGATGTTTAATGTTGGTGAGATCAGTTTTACAGGATCATTTTTTGTTTAGGACTAATATATAGAACTGATAGTAAGCAGAGGGAGAGAGAGCGAGAGAAGAGAGAGAGAGAGAGAGAATGAGAGAGAGAGAATGAATGAATGAATGACTGAAAAAGACAAATAAAAAGAGATAAAAATGAGAGAAAGAAAGAGACTAAGAAAAAGAGAGTCAGAGGAAAAGAGATACAAAGAGATAGAGAAAGAGAAATGATTAATGTAGACCTTTCACAATTTCCTCTATTTGGTGGCTGCTGGAAACCTATCAGAAACGTGTAGAACAGTGTTTGTATTTATAGTCATAGTTTCGACTGACTTATAGAACAGAAGAATATGATTGCCCATGGAGACTCTAGTATTAAAATAAAATCATTTAACAACATGGACATTTAATTAGTTCAACAAATTTCACATCCTTTAGAAAAAAAAAATCACTAAATCAAGTTGTCGTGGCTCTCTGGAAGACCATCAAATTTTCTATGTTTGTGCTTTCTGTCAATATAGTAATTTATAAATTCTGAATTAAAGAAAATATCTTAACGAACAAGAATTGAATATATATTGTGGGTTGTTAATAGAGCAATATTTGTCAAACTTCAATTTTTTAAATTGTATTTGGGATTCTCGCAATAAAAGAAACAATGTCAAGGCCGCTGAGTTGAACCATTATGTTTGCATAATGTACAGTGCAATTACTGAGCTACAAACGACAGAGCTTAAAAAGTTATACTCTGCAGTGTGAAACAAGTTACAGAAGCAATGAATAAATACCTTTAAAAAAAAAAATCAAAGATTTACTGCTGCAGGGGTGAACCACCGTATAGGGAAATACAATAAACATGCGTATGTGTGACCCTGCCGAACATAGTAAAACAATGGACGTTTGGGCCACGAGGCCTTCAGCAGCTACTAATCAAACACACAAAAAAAAAAAAAAGACAAAAAAATAAGAAGTAAATATAGCTTATCAATTATCAATACTTCTTTTATTCTGTAGATAGGTATGGTGTGGGAACTTTCTTTTTAAGGTTGTTGTTTTTTCCACCACATATGAACATCTCTAAAAAGGTTTTAAAAATTTGAAATATAAAATAAAAATTGCGAAGCTACATGTTTTGACTTCATTAATGAAAAGTTGAATAGAACGCGTATATTTAGAGATGGAAAACTTTTCTACAGTTGCAACTCAACATTAACAATAATTATGAAAATTAGGTCGAAAATTACCCAATCAACCGCTGAGTTCAAGTCATGTGACGAAACAGTATCCCATGGTCGGCGTCATGTAGATTTCAATTGGGAGAAGGGGCGGGGGGGTTTAAAAGGCGAGACAGGAAGGGACTGATGATAATAATTAATGGAGTCTTCAGTCAGTGAGAAGCCAGGCATTGGAAGAATGTCGAAAGAAAGAGGAATTATAGTCTCGACTTGGGAGAGGGGCGCTGAAAGGGGTTGCAGGCGGCCGTGGCGACGTTTAGTAGCTAATGGGTAACAAGATCCCCCCCCCCTGTTTTAAAAAAAAAAAAACCAGAGACCCAAAACAAAAACAAAAACAAAAAATTGGAAAGGAAGTCGGGTGGGAGGAGAATGGAAGAATAGAAAGAGAGGTATCGGGGCGCCTCGTTGACGTCTGCTGCTATTCTAGATTTCCCAATCATCCTAAGATGTCTCCGTCTTTCTCAGTGTTTTTTTGTAGACATTTGGGATTTAAATCGCTCAGCGTTCGTCCTAGCAAGATGTACATAGCTCACACTCAGTTTTCATCGCTATGAGTGCCGAAACGTTTATATAGGCACTCACACACAAAACACATACACTTATTCAAATCTCTCACTCACACACCTTCCTGGTATGGTTTTAAAAAAAAAGGGAAAAAATGAACGAAAATCAGAAATAGTACAGACCAGCAAAATATAAAAGAATGGAAGAAGACTCCAAGATAAAAGAATGTCTCTTATTCTCTATGCTTGGACGTATACATACAAGACCCAGTTCATACTATGAGATAATGCTTCTGCTGTATGGCCGCCATTTCGTTGTCTGCACTGATTAAGTCAACCTAAAGCTCGTTATTAAAATATCTTATTTACATAATGGAATGCATCAAAGAAATCCTTTTCCCTGCATGGAAACCCAACCCCAAACACACATACATTTTCACTCAGACACTCTCTCTCTTTTCTCTCACACACACACTAGTAAGCACATATACACACGCACGCAGCTCCGCCTGAAACTGTAAAAGCCTGTTTTAGATTCGATCCCTAGTGGCCCATATTAACCGCGTTTCTTACAAGGGGTGTAACTGAGCTGAAGATCTACACCTTTCATTATATCCACAGCCCAACTTGGTATCTAGAAATAGTTCTTATATAAATATCATGACATCATCTGTTCATCACACTAGTATCTCATTTCCGTACCATGATTTAGGCCTAATTATTTAAAAAAAAAAAAGGGGGGGGGGCGCAGTGGCTGAGTGGCTAAGCGTTTGGATTCAAACCTGGGGTTCTGGATTTAAATCTCAGTGGAGACTGGATTTTTCTAATTTCGGGATTTTTAAGGCGCCCCTGAGTCCACCCAACTCGGGTGCCTGGCTTCAGTTGGGGACAGTAAAGGCGGTTGGTCATTCGACATTGTGCTGGCGACACGACACCCTTCTCGTTAACCGTTGGCCAAACAAACAGATGACCTTACCAACATCTGCCCTATAGATCGCAATGTCTAAAAAGGGGAACGTAACTTTTATGAGGCCCCTCCTGTTCCACGAAGAGCGCAAAGGAAAGATGATGATGATTTTTAAAATAATATTTGTATCGCTCAGATTTCGTATTTAGTTCTAACAGGTGGTATCTCAAACTCTGATAGTTCTGACACACGCCATCTTACATGAAATGTTACATTGAAATCGTTGTAAAAAAAATACTTCCATAATACAAGAATTAATATACAAATTTTATAATTTCTCCTATTTTATATCAAATATCCTTTTAAAAAATTATAACTGACATTAATGAACGCATCCAATCATTATTTGATTTAAATATATTAAATTTAAAATATTCTTTTTTATGTCTAATCCCCAGAAGGTCTATTTCAGACACGAATTGTGCCTGTAAAGAAAGTATATCCTTCACCCTTTGGAAAAGTAAAATTATCTCATAATAAATGGGCGACTGCCTAAGATAAGATAAGAAAAGATAAGATAAGATAAGATACGACAGAAAAAAACTGCTGAAAACAACAACCAAGCAACAATGACAAGCTTGTACGATGTGGATGTGCTTGAGTTTGAGAAGGATTAACTTTAGGAAGTGGGTTTTCTCCCTAACTCTGATGCGACCTGTAAATCTGTGTTCAATGACCTGTCAAATGTCTATAAAGATGTAATATGTCAGTACGATCCTGCCCCCCCCCTCCCCCGATGTTGGACACAGGGATGACAGGCGGACACGGTTCATCTATCAATGTCTGCTGTAAGTACTCTCAGTGTTTCACACGAACTAATGCTGTGAGAAGATTTGTAACAAAAATTGTAAAAAAAAAAAAATGTGTCTCGTTCAGAGGAGATGGGGTAGGGGTGTTATGGAGTGTGTGTGTGTGTGTTTGTGTGTGTTTCTATGGTGACGGTGGGAAGAAGTCAACGATTGGTTCTGAATGATACAAAATAGGCGGCAATGTCAACAGTAGTCTTAGAAAGGAGAGAGACGACTCCATATAGCCAGGCTGAAAGAGTGTGTCATTGTTGGGAGATTTTGTTCAGAATACCATTTTATATTATTTCTAAAGTCTACTACATTGATTATGTATCATCTCAAGTTGAATTTGTTTATAGTGTAAAAAAACCCACTCTACTTAGCTTTGTTCTCAAAGAAATTATTCAAGTTATTTCAAGTTAAGATATAATACGCCCACAGCGGTTTAATTGTCTACTAAGGGGTGGGCAAATTAAGACCCGCGGGCCACATGCGGCCCGCCGAAATGTTTTATGCGGCCCGCGGACACCTATAGAAATCAGTATATACATTTAAAAATGTAAATACACTAAAAATAATATCTATATAGATTATTGAAACTGTCTCAAAATAAAAAGTTTCAAGTAAACGAAGATTATTCTTATTGGCTATACTTCAATACACTCTGTCTAAGACACAATCTTAGGCCAGTATTTATTCAATGCTATGAAGAACTGTGTTGAATTTTGGGTATGCTTGGAACAAGATGGCAAGTGTAAGTATATATATATATATATATATATATATATATATATATATATATATATATATATATATATGCGGCCCCCCATTCGCAATTTTTTTTCAATGCGGCCCTCGATACAAAAAGATTGCCCACCCCTGGTCTACTAGCATTACAGTGTTCATAAGTCAACGACTGTCTACAACAAGTGGCAACGAGCTATTGGTTCGTAACGACCACAGGTTACCACGTCACAGTCGATGTTTAGGCCTACTATGACAACTAGTCTCAACCCGTCTCACGGATAGCGTTCCATATGTGTATCACTCATACCTATCTTCGTGTGCTAGTATTACACTTTTGAACCTCTAAAAAATCTTTTAATAATCTTAACTCAAGAAAACATTAAGAAACTAGATCAGACACAAAACAGAGCAGCGAGAGGCATAACAAACGAATATTCATATTTGACTAGAGTAGGATCTTTAGTAAAATCACTAAATTTAGAAAACCTTCAGGACAGAAGACTCAAAAGTAAAGTAGCAATTATGCATAAAACACTTAACCAAATCTTCAAATACAAAAGCAAAACCTAATAAAGTACTCAGAAAGACACATATGCTAGGATAGAGACATGCAGATACGCCTTATTCCCAAGTGCTATTAGAGCATGAAATAAGTTGCCTGTGTCAGCCAGGAAAACTGATGACTTGGCTTAATTTAAGTCATTGATTACCATGCGTGACTAAATTTACCTAAGAACACGCGTAATCATCTTCTCTTTTCTCTAAGTAACGTTTGAATTTTATAAGATAAGATAAGATTGCTGCAGTTTTTCGCCCCTTTCCTCCCCCCCCCCACTCTCAACCAAATCTAAAATTAGTTTTGTGCCCCCAAGGGGGGCTTTCGTAAGTTCCCACGGAAGTGTCTCAACACTGAACAACATCCCGGTATGTCTTGAGTGACAAGACGTAAACATTAAAAAACATGGATTAATTAGATCAGTGGACGAAACAAATCAACACCTTTCAATTAGCTGAGAAACACTAGTTACATGGTTCCCACCGATCTTCAAGTACCATCAAACACACAGGGCCGGTCTTAGGCCACTGCAACCTATGCGGTCTCTAACTTATATATAATAACAGGATTTCCACGGCCTCCTGATTTTCAGGAAATTTCCTGAAATTATGAAAGTCTACTGAAAAATGGACAATATTGTCATATTTGGGGTGTCAATAAATAAAAACAGCATTGTGAGCTTTCGTTTAATTAAAAATTTATTGCAAAGACGAAAATATTTTCTAACTAAAATAATCTTAATTTTGACATTATGCTTATCCCTACCCAGACTAGGCCCCGCGCAATCCGTTTCGCATAGGGCCCCGCAATAGCTAGGGCCGGCCCTGCACACACACACACACACACACACACCAAAACACACCTAATGAATATAGAACAATAAACTCAAACAGGCACACACATACAAAGTGTAAAGGGCAAGGTCGACGCAGAATGAGGAGAAATACAATCGAAATAATAATAATAATAAAAATAAAAAGCAACGGGGAAAGAAATGAAGTAATTCGTACTACAGTTGAACAAGGAGAACAAGAAGGGGAAAAAACCCGGGACATACGTTTGACAGACGATGTTGGAAAGAAAGACAACTATGATCTTTTATTAGTTTCATATACCAGTTCCTTCCCTTACACGCTTAATAAAAATTTCCTTCTTCAAACCAAGGCTTAATTATCCCCGAAAGGGGAAAAGACGCTATTAGTTTTGTGTGGCCTGTCTGTCCGTCTGTCCGTCCGTCCGTACGTTCGTCCCGTTTAGATCTCAGAAACTAGAAGAGGAAATGAAAATCGGACATCATGATATTTTAGATCATTCAAAGTTCTGATGCAATGGCTACTTTCTTCTTTTCCAAAAGTGAACCATGTAATTAAAAAAATTATCTATGCAAGCAGATTTTTCATAAAAATACACCACTTTTACAACTGTTCACTATTAATAATAATAAACAATGGAAGCTCTTTAGTAGGGATATACATGCTTCACATATTTTAAACCAAACTATGCAAACGGATTTAGATTTTTTTGTCAAAATTTTTTTTTTATATTTGTATTGTTAAGTCAGGTAAGTTACATCAACTAGATATTCATTATAAGACATCAGTTAGGCCAGGTTCACATCTGACTTCACATTCAAATTCACCTATCCTTTGGTCTGCTGAACCACCGGGGCACCACACAATATCTGTCAACCATATCTGTCATTTGATTTTGATAGAATTTCATTCTGGTGTCTTTTTTGAAAATATTGAAACCTTCCTTTGTACCTGCCTGGTTGGACCACTTCGGGGGCCGATTTTGAGTTTGTGTTTCCACACAAACTGTCTTTTTAACCTTGGTATAATTGTTTTTATAGTCATTAATATTATACATTCTAATTATTTCATGTAAGAAAAGCTGAAGGAGACACATTTAACAAATTGCAAAAGTTTGTAAATTTTTGCTATTTCCAAAAATGCTAGTTTCACAAATCGCTACATTTCACAAATCGCTGATTTTACAAAAGCTGCATTAAAAAAAATCCTATTGCTTATTTCATAAGATAATGATTCTACTAATTTTAGTTTCACAAATTGCTATTCACACATTGCTAAATATCACTTATAATTACATAAATAAATAGCTACATTTGGTAAATGGCTATTCTTCGTAGACAATTAACTTCATTACTCTGCTCGGTTCTAGTTTTAAGATAATAAATGACTCTTATTAAAGACGCCCCAAACTATTTCTGGACAACAGCGCGTGACGCATCGATTCCACTGACCTCTACAAATTGTAGCTGTCAGCGACGGGTCATATAAATGGCCAAGAGTGTCACCAGCGTTTCATCGAACTCCCGGGTTAAATCACGTTGATTAACTGACCATGGGACATCAGGGATTCATTTCGACCTACACCCTTCTTTTTCTGAAGTGCGCAGGATCGCGCTGATTTTCTGACACATCACCAATTATCTTTCGGGCAGTGCCTGCTGTCATCAAGCATCCCTGGAACCTTCGGTCAGTACCTGCTGTCATCAAGTATCCCTGGAACCTTCGGTCAGTGCATGCTGTCATCAAGTATCCCTGGAACCTTCGGTCAGTGCATGCTGTCATCAAGTATCTCTGGAACCTTCGGACAACCTATGTGTTTCAGTGTTTGGGCTGTATGTACCACCAAAGGAAGCGACATAGCCAACTTTCCAGTTTTTGTTGTTTTTCTGGTGGGGGGCGGTTTGAATAAATCCATGTTTCTACTAATCTGTATTCTTTGCGTTATTGTTTGAATGTTGCTTTGTTTTACATATTATGAATGTTCCTACAGAAGTGCCAAAACCTCTCGCGAGACAGCAGGGAGGAGGGGGGGGGTAGCGGTGGGTAGGATGGGAACCAGGGACCATCGAGACCACAGTACACAGCGCATGGAGCACGACCTGGTTTGAAAGTCATGGTTATTGTCTATTCTTCATAAAGTCTTTAGCTTCAAGCAACAAGAACAAGCTCAATCATTACGTTTAGAAAAGATCTTCCAATGTATGTATCACGTTTTAATAATTGTATTCTTACACCTTTTTTTTTTCAAGTACAACTTCTTACTTGTAATAATGTTATCACACCCAAAGCAAGTCCGTTCTGAGTCCATGTAAGTCAAGAACCCGGATCTAATGAACCCCTTCACGCCATGGTTGTTACGCCGCTGATGCTACTATTTTCCTTATTTTGCTTAGCTTGCAAGAAAATTGACATAATGCCCAAAGTCATCTAGAAATTGTTTCTATAAATGAACAGAATGTGTGTGTGTGTGTGTGTGTGCTCGCGTGCGTGCGTGTGTGGGTAGGAGGGGTGGGGGTGGGGAGTTCTCCCAAAGGACTTAACAATCAGGGGAGACGATTCATTGAATTGAATATGCTTCTTCTAATCGTCCTCTTTTGAGAGTTGTCCGCCACGGCTAAAGCTAGCCTCATCTTCATGGCCGCTTTCATATTCCATGTAACATACCTCTCCTCCCCTTGCGTTAACGTGGAAGGGAGGGGAATGAAAAGGAGGTGGGGCGCCGCTAGACGGGGAAGCAAAGTTATGATACAAAGACAGAGAGAGAGAGAGAGAGATGGAGAGAGAGAGAGAGAGAGACGGCAAAGGTTATCTAATTCACAAATTAAAATCAGTAGTTTTTTTTTTGGTTAAAGACGTGTCATTCGAAGGTCATAGAGCAACTGTCACCCATCTGACAAATAAATGGCTTATCTGTCATCTTAATGAAAATTGTCTTGTATTTGAACGAATCCTATCATTTGACATCTGCCATCTATTTTTTTTTTCCTATCAAGAAACATCAAATACATTTGAAACTATTTTAATATTTGTTTTAAACTAAAAAAAAATAACATATAAAATGTAAATAAAAACTCGCGAGAGAGAACAAATAAAGCAATACAGTATGAATTATTAGAATATTTTACAAAGCTCACATCAACTTAATCTGTCTGTCTGTCCGTCTGTCTGTCTGTCTGATACAAATTTTGAGCACATTGTTTCTTCCACTTCCCTTTGCCAGATCAAGTTGAAACTTTGCCAAATTATTTTATTGTCGAAGACAACACATTAAGTGTTTAATTTATTTGCAATTAATTAATTTTGATATCGAAAAGGGGAAAATAATTATTACAGTATTGAGAGCTATGCCTGTAAATGTGGAGTTATACCCCCTAGATAACCTTTTTTTAATTATTTAAAATATTTTACTTGTTAAGAATAATTAAAAAAGCGTAAAACGAAGTTGCGTCTTAGGTCTTCATGTGTCCCACAACAACAAATGATAATGCAAGACTTAATAACTTTTGAATTAAAAAAAACATTAAATTAATAAATTTTTAATTCATATATATATATATATATATATATATATATATATATATATATATATATATATATATATATAAAATTGAAGACTTTCCTTATTACATGAATGATACTACAACCTAAACCAAAACTCCTCAGGGGTGTTGAGGCAAGATTTGAACTCGGGACTATTTTGTCAACTCTTGGAAGTTCATACCACACGACCGCTACTTAATCAGATGCGGAAGAGAGAACCCGTCTGAAAAAGTAGTCTTCTGACATCATCATTATCGATACGATGGGCTTAGTAGTGTTACATAACAAAAAACAACATTACTTTTTTGTTCTAAGAACTAAATGTTGTCAGCTCGATGGCTAGGAATAATGGCACATTTGATTTTTGTCTTGAATTATGGAGTCGGTGATCTGAATATCTCATAACACATAAATAATCAATAGCCTAACATAAAAGTTATCTCTTCAAAGAAGGAAATAGCATTGAAAACTAAGGCCTGGTGCAAGTGTAACCGAAAAAAACAAAAAACACTAAAAACATAGCGAAACTATCTGGGTATTTCCTGACACCTAAACGAAACAATTCAGATTTTGTGTTTTTTTTTTGTTCGGTTATTAGATTTAAAATCAGAGCACATTAAGAGGGGCCCCCATCTTGTGTTTGGTTATTACAGTGTTTGATTGTGTGGTATAGGGACGTTTACAAGTCTCATTAAGCGGCTCTAGCTTCATAGTGACATCTTCAAGAGCACTAAAGACTATCTTATCCCTGCAATCTTCTCCGTCCCTCCCTCCCTCCCCAGCCACCCTCTCCTCTCTCCTCACCTTTCGTCTTCCGTTTCTCGGCTGCTACCTTCGTGGCTACCCCCACTAGGTAGCGTCTCTCTACTAATTTGCCAGCTAAGTCTAGGAAGATAACTCTTGAGTTGATCAGTCCGTCAGTTATCTTAGAGTGCTTCCCCCCCCCTAACGAACAAAGTGGAGATAAAGACAACTATGACACAATGGTGTTATCGTACAATGAAACTGTTGCCATAATGAACATCACATTCTATTTTCTCTCTTTGTTTCTCTCTTTGTTTTTCCATGCTCTCTCTCTTCTCTTTGTTTTCTATTTGTTACTCTCTCTCTCTCACATGGTGTTTTTCTTTGCTTCTCCCTTTCATTTCTCTTTGTTTTTCACTAGTCATGCTTTCTCTTTCTCTCTCTCTCTCTCTTGTCATTGTTGTTTCTCTTTGTCTCTCCCTCTCTCTCTCTCTCTTTTCTCTCTTCCTCTCTCTCTCTCTGTTGTCATTATTATTTCTATTTGTATCTCTGTTTACCAATTGTCACACTTTCTTTCTCTCTCTCTCTCTCTCTCTCTCTCTCACTCTCTTTGCGCTTTCTCTTTGCTTTTCTCTTTGTGTTTTTTTTTGGCTTGCAGCAATGTTTGCAATAGTTTTTAAAAGGGGTGAATACAATATTTATTTATTTATATTTAATGTTTACAAGGGCTTATTGTATGGTCTTGCAACTGCCCACACAATTTTCTTTGTCAGCTTAGTTAAGGTTCTCATGGATTTAACCCAGGTCTGCAATCAGAGGTAATAATCTCAGCATCATAATAGCTGCTAGTGACAAGAATGACTTCTCATGTAAGTGGCACTAGTCTATTTTATCGGAAATTCCCGTAAAGACGTCACCATTCGAGAAGCTTAAAGATATAACTCAAGAATTTTCAATCACCAAAATAAAGTTGTCCATAGTAAACTATCTACACGGGAAAAGGCTGCTGTCAAGAAGATATCTATATATAGATATAAGTACGTAAGGGGAGAGAATATGGGTCCAACCAGTGAGTTCATGAATGAATTTTAATTAACAAAGCTTACTTGTGTATATATTAATTTAATTTAATACACAGCACTGTTATGTTCAGAAATACTATTCATAAATTTCACGAAAGACAAACTAATGTCTTGGACGCTAAATAACACTTCACAGTTACCAGCTACATTTATCTAACAATGACATGAAAGTCATGATGTCTAATACCTTCTAATCATTGAAGTTAATCATTACTACCAACAGCAGAGGTTAGGAAATTTCATTTGACAGTACTGTACAGTGCGCCATATTCCTTTTTGGAAGTGCAGTACAGTGCACCATATGCCTTTTTGGAAGTGCAGTACAGTGCACCATATGCCTTTTTGGCAGTGCTGTTCAGTGCACCATATGCCTTTTTGGAAGTGCAGTACAGTGCACCATATGCCTTTTTGGAAGTGCAGTACAGTGCATCATATGCCATTTTGGAAGTGCAGTACAGTGCACCATATGCCATTTTGGAAGTGCAGTACAGTGCACCATATGCCATTTTGGAAGTGCAGTACAGTGCACCATATGCCTTTTTATCAGTGCTGTACAGTGCACCATATGCCTTTTTGGCAGTGCTGTACAGTGCACCATATGCCTTTTTGGCAGTGCTGTACAGTGCACCATATGCCATTTTGGAAGTGCAGTACAGTGCACCATATGCCTTTTTGGCAGTGCTGTACAGTGCACCATATGCTTTTTTGCAAAATATAGCAAGTCGACACTTTGTTTATTCTGCACACCGGATGCACCAAAAAGATAGGGCGTGTCTTCACAAAACCGGGATTATCAATGGGAGAGAACTCGAAAAGTATTTGAAAACGCTCCTTCTCGTAAAAGTTATCTACTCTTGTCTGATCAAAAATGATTTTTAAAGATTTCATGTCGGTTCAAAAACAAGAGACAGAAATAAAAATTAAAATAAAAAAAAAAAACAACCTTTTGAGTAAATGGAGCAGACCGCCCAATCGCTGAAATGTATCATAATATTGTAAGGTTTATCTCCCTTTTTCTATATTAAATAATAAAATAAATGAGTATCTAATTAATTAATATTGTTTATTAAATTGATTAATTAATTGATTAACTAATTGGTTTACTTTTTTTTCTTCAAATGATTCCTGTGTTGTTTTCGAGAATAAATAATTGTGCGAAATTTCAGCTGGATCACAGAATGGTAAGTGGCAGAGTGTAAAAGAGTCCACCATGACAGACAGATTCAGTTCAAATAAGCTTTGTCAAAAATAGGCTGAATTTTGAAAATGTGTGTGTTTATTGAAACACTTTGCCTTCGTTTATTCCTAGAGTCGAGCACTTCATTTAGACCCAGTTTTTAGTAGTACAAAACATGGTGTACTTTTGGTGTAAATAGGAGTCGGTAGTCGTAAAATTTCTTATTGTTGAAATAGTTAATTAAACCACAAAATATAAATTTTGATGTTCATAACAAAGCCTTGATATATTGTTGTGGCTACGGAGAATGTGGTGAGGGGTATATCGGGTAGTGTACGTCACTATCCCCGACAAAGATTAAGGACAAGAATTAGTCAATGAATATACTGCAGACGAAACCATTATACTATTTTTTATTGAGCGGGTGTGAACACTAGAACAACGTTAAGTATTAAATTATAAATTTTTAACTTACCAGATGAAGGTCTGTCTGAATATCGTGTACAAAAGACCCAGGCAGGCCAAAGGGGATTCTGTCCCTTTTCTTTGGAATCTGTTTTATCTGAGTTATTGTCCTTTTGTTTCTTCGTTCTCAAATCACTGCTTTTGTCTTTCTCTTTGGTGGGAATGTTTGCAACGTTATGCCTATGAGAGGCTTGGTTATTCTCGGACTGCCCGGAAACGTTATTGGTTTTGGTGGTGTTGGGCTTGTGGGAAGATTTCATTTCAGCCAATGATCTTGGCTCGGCATCGGCGCTAGGGAGTTTTATGTTGGAATTTGACACAGAAAGCTTCAGATGCTGGGACTGTTTTTGAGAAGCCGACTGCGGCTTTTGAGAACCGGTTAGATGGTTTTGAACTGTCCAGTTGATCAGTTTGGAGATGTCCCCTTGCACGGTTCTCTCGCTCTTCTGTGGGACAACTTTGGGGACGAAGCAATAATTGCGAGGGTCAACAAAATCTCTAATGAAAGACGGAGATGTCTGTGAAAGGTGTGGGAATGTACGCGGGAAGTGAGCTTTGGCTGATCCGTGGATGGCTGGGTTGACCAGTGGATATTGACCACCCATATACATATCGACACTCTTAGTAGGGGCGGAGAAAAGTCTGTGGGGGAAGAGCAGGTGCTTTCTTCCGTAATAAAGTGTTTCTGGGTCGATCTCCTGTGCGCTGTCCCAGTTTTTTTGGGAGGACACTGGCGATGAGGATGAGAATGGCGATGATGGGGAAGACCTTGAAGAGGATGAAGAACAGGGCGATGACATTGATTCCGACCTCGTTTTCGTGCTCAGGTCAACTGCCGTGAAGGCAGACGGAGAAACCGGACAAGAAATGTCTTGCATGCTAGAACTATCGTGAAGAAATTTGGAATCATTATGCAAACTGGTGGAAGTTCCGAAATCTGGCCGAAGTATAGCATCGATGGAGAAGTTTGTCTTTTTTTCCGAGGATTTCACTTTAACTTTGACGCTATCCCCGCAAATGTCTGTTTTGAGAACCATCGGGGTCGTCTCGTTCGATACACTATCGATACCAACACGGCATATGTCACCGCTTTTAAACAGCGAGCCTGGATGCGTGATGTCGTGTGGCGCAATAGCCTCGGTGTTCGTCGACAGGTTCAGTGGCGACGACGGTGGGGAACCGTGTGGGGTGTCTGCCTCGATGTCGATAAATCCCGAAGATGGCGTCGAAGAGCGAGATTCGAAATCATCTCTTTCATCTTCATCGTCACTCTCATCACGTTCGTGATAATCTTTCGACCCAAGGGAATTATAGGATGTCTTTAAAGCTAACAAAGGGGAATTAACCATTGAGCAACCTTTGTCAGTTATTGCCTCCCTTGGTAAATTATATGCTACATTCAGACTGAAGCTGTTTTGTGGGGAAAGTTGTTTTGATATCGTGTTTTTAACACTCTTGGCATTGTCTGTTGAGTTCAAATCGGTATCAAGAATATCGTCAATAGATTGATACAGTTTCTGGCGAGACTGCTCCAGCATCTGATTAAGATCGATACTTCTCTTTTGTAGAATCGAATTCTGCAGCATTTGCTTCAGGCACAGCTCTTTCAGATCCAGGCTTCGACGTCGAAACTCGGAATCGCAGATCGATTCTGATTTGTTATCTTGGTGGACATACGTCTGCGTATTCGGTTCAGCTGGTTCGTCTTTACAAGAGTTGGCAGAGCTGTGTTTTTTGTACATTTCCGACGGATCCATTCTCAAATGTTTGAAAGGGGAGAGAGCTCCAATATAATTGTTGACATCTGTGATTGCCGCTCTTTTTAACGGCGAGCGATTCTTCGTGCGCCTTTCTGGATCTTGGTAAGGGGTGATAACTCCAAACCCTGATGAGATCAAGTGGTTATCGAGGCATACTGTCTTCATGGTAGGCATTGGAAATGATGTCTCCATTTGATTAATTAAACATACAGTTTCCATGTCACCAAGTCTGGAGTGTCTGTTAAAACATTAGTTCTCTGTTACTCTGAAATGAACAAAAATATCAATACAGTTATCAAGCATCCAATTCTTAACTAAAGTAAGTAAGTTCCCCTTCAGACCTTGTGGTCCATAGTGCAGATGATGTAAAGGCCATCTGTTTCTGTGGCCTACTGTTTACGAGGGCCAGCACAACGACCAACCGCCTTTACTTTTCCCCAACTAATGTCAGTTACCCATTAGAGCTGGGTGGACTCAGAGGCCCCCTAAAGATCCCGAAATTAAAAATCCCAGTCTTCACCAGGATTTGAAACAGGGACCCCCGGTTTGTAAGCCAAGTGCCTTACCGCTCAGCCACCACGACTCCTACATTCTTAACTGACCATACAAATAATAATAATAATATTAATAATAATAATAATAAGGCTTGTCTTCGAGTCCGAACATTCACTAGGAATGCAGTATTCCCCGTGGCTACGTAGTGAAGGAATGCATTGACAAAAAAATAAAAATAAATGGTTGTTTTGAAACTACGCTTCTGAGCAATTTTAGCTGTTGGCTATATTAAAACCTTTATTTCACTTTCACCTATCCCCTCAGTTGTTTGTTTTGTCCTTTATAGTATGTGCGCTAATAGACATCTACACTGGTAAAAACAAGCAAAAGAAAAAATAATAATTTAAAAAAAAAAAACAAAGCTTATTTGCTGCCATTTCACTGAAAATTACAGGGTATTGCTTCCTTTCTGCTATATAAAACGAAATTTATTAATTAGTACTGCATGATTAACTAATTTGGTTAACTTTTGGATTGATTCGTATATTGTCATCGGCCATGAATAATTATGCTAAATTTTAGCTTGATTAGAGAATAGGAAGTGGAAGAAAAAAGTATGTCAAAATGTAATAGGGATTAAATCCATATATACATTGACATCTCTCATTAAGTAGCATTTATTCCCCTTATTTCAAGATCGAACAAAATAATCGATCACCAACAATCAATTAAGTAATTGTTTTTTTTGTTTTTTTTTTATTGATTCATGCCTTGTCAGTTTCAATGAATAATTGTGCAATGTTTAAACTTGACACGAGAATTGGAAACAGGAGAAAAAAAAATGTTCAAACCTTTTACCAGACAGACAGACAGACAGACAAAGTAAGTTGACAGGAGGTTTGTACAAATCGAGAAAGTTGTCTACAAATAAAAGAGTTACGGTAAGGTTTCTTCAAATAGAAATATCTTTATTGTGTGACATTTGCACTGTAAAGTTTTGGGGTTCAAAACCCTTTCTAAACATAATGCTAAAGGCTTAAGAAAAGGTTACCTGATTATTATTTCTAAAAAAAAATGACTTGATGTTATAAAACACTTTTAAATTAGTCACCTTCTCTACTGTTCTTTATTAAAAGTATTTTAAGGCACCTACTATCTTATAATTTGAAAAAAGTAAAATAAAAAAGAGCTATTAATATAGATAGTTGTACACTCTAAGTGGACAGATAGACAGGGCATGATTAATATGTCTCTAGATTAAGGCTATAGAATGATAGTCATTTAGAGAATTGATACACTTGATTGGGAAACAGAGCCCGCCACTTGTGGCTGCTGGTACTCTAATCCAGCTAACAACATCATCCTGGGCTTACGACACGGGATCACTGTTCAAGAGTCTCCGGGGTGTAGGCCTACGAGGGGACCGTATCAACTGACGGTTTGTCTTAGGAGGAGACAGGGAGACATTCGTCTTGGCGTGAATCTTAACATTTTACTTTTCTAGTGCGTCTAGTTTTGTTAAAGGTCGTGTAATAGTAGATGAGGGGAAAAAAAACAAAGAAAAAAAAGGGGGGGGGTAAAAAGAAAAAAAGGGGGGTGGGAAATACCTGCGCAACCTTATGATTAATTCACAAAGGGATTAGAAGCAACAGGAAAGAGAAATGTCTACCATCCGTCCACCACCACACCCCTCAGTGTTGACTACAAGGGTATGAGCTATATCATAGTAAAACAACATCCTGTAATTTTTGGCGAGTTTCTTTTCTGTCTGTATATCTGCGTAATGCCATCAATAAATCAGAACAGCGTGGAAGGCAAGACGTAGGACAATTAGAAGGCAAGACTTGGGACATTTAGAAATCAAGACTTAGGACATGTAATAAACAAAACTTAGGACACGTAGAAAGCAGACTTAGGACATTTTGAAAAGCAGGACTTAAGACATCTAGTAAACAAAACATAGGACATTTAGAAGGCAGGTCGCAGGACAGTTAGAAGGAAACACTTGTAACATTTAGAGCCATAGGATATTTTCCTATTGAAGGTCTGTCATACAAAACTCGAGGCGACAGTTTTGTTTCTCATCATCAGAGTTAAGATTATTTGAAATAAAAAATTAAAAAGTTCAAACAAGAGATTTTACTATGGGGACAATTCGTTATTTTCTTTTCCCAAATATATCTATAAACTGTCAAATTTCTAGGAAATTGTTGGGGGCTTCTTTCAAAAACCCGCCCACTAAGTGTCCATCCACACATTTGAAGAGCTTCCAATAATAATAATATTAGTCGGAATTGTATAAAAAAAAATAAAAAATTAGTACATTATCTTATCTTATCTTATATAATACAGACGTTACTTCAAAAAAGAAGATGATTACGTCCTACGCGTTATGCATTCAGTTATGCATATTAACCAATGACTTAAATTCTGCCAAGTCACTGGTTTTCCTGGCTAGCTCTAATAGCACTAGGGAAGAAGGAGTATTTGTACAAATTTGTCCTAGCATATGGAACGAGGAATGTGCCTTTATATTACTTTTACATTTACATTTCATTTACATTTATTTACATTTCTGAAATGAAAGCCCCCCTACGCTACATATACACATATAACTATAACATGAACTGTTTAACCAGAAGGCCTAACCTTTTTTCGGCCTGTGCGCCTTGTAAATTGTATCGCGGGCCGAATCCTGGGAAAAAAATCCACAGAGCTCAGTGGATTCGAACCTTTGCGGCTTCGTTATTCCCAGTGGGCGGAAGTTTTGAGAGAGCACGATAGCATGGTCGTAGTTTGGGTATGACAGTGCTAGACACGTTAAAGAAATCCTTACTACTCGTTTTAACTATAGTTTCCAAAATAGAAGAGGTTGAGTGTCAATGTAACTCCAAAATAGAAGAGGTTGAGTGTCAATGTAACTCCAAAATAGAAGAGGTTGAGTGTCAATGTAACTCCAAAATAGAAGAGGTTGAGTGTCAATGTAACTCCAAAATAGAAGAGGTTGAGTGTCAATGTAACTCCAAAATAGAAGAGGTTGAGTGTCAATGTAACTCCAAAATAGAAGAGGTTGAGTGTCAATGTAACTCCAAAATAGAAGAGGTTGAGTGTCAATGTAACTCCAAAATAGAAGAGGTTGAGTGTCAATGTAACTCCAAAATAGAAGAGGTTGAGTGTCAATGTAACTCCAAAATAGAAGAGGTTGAGTGTCAATGTAACTCCAAAATAGAAGAGGTTGAGTGTCAATGTAACTCCAAAATAGAAGAGGTTGAGTGTCAATGTAACTCCAAAATAGAAGAGGTTGAGTGTCAATGTAACTCCAAAATAGAAGAGGTTGAGTGTCAATGTAACTCCAAAATAGAAGAGGTTGAGTGTCAATGTAACTCCAAAATAGAAGAGGTTGAGTGTCAATGTAACTCCAAAATAGAAGAGGTTGAGTGTCAATGTAACTCCAAAATAGAAGAGGTTGAGTGTCAATGTAACTCCAAAATAGAAGAGGTTGAGTGTCAATGTAACTCCAAAATAGAAGAGGTTGAGTGTCAATGTAACTCCAAAATAGAAGAGGTTGAGTGTCAATGTAACTCCAAAATAGAAGAGGTTGAGTGTCAATGTAACTCCAAAATAGAAGAGGTTGAGTGTCAATGTAACTCCAAAATAGAAGAGGTTGAGTGTCAATGTAACTCCAAAATAGAAGAGGTTGAGTGTCAATGTAACTCCAAAATAGAAGAGGTTGAGTGTCAATGTAACTCCAAAATAGAAGAGGTTGAGTGTCAATGTAACTCCAAAATAGAAGAGGTTGAGTGTCAATGTAACTCCAAAATAGAAGAGGTTGAGTGTCAATGTAACTCCAAAATAGAAGAGGTTGAGTGTCAATGTAACTATATGGAGAGCTCCCAGATTTTGGAAACCTCAGCGCAACTCATCTCGTCTATTGGTCTAAACCTCAGCACAGTTTATCTCGTCTATTGGTCTAAACCTCAACGCAGTTTATCTCGTCTATTGGTCTAAACCTCAACACAGTTTATCTCGTCTATTGGTCTAAACCTCAACGCAGTTTATCTCGTCTATTGGTCTAAACCTCAACACAGTTTATCTCGTCTATTGGTCTAAACCTCAGCGCAGTTTATCTCGTATATTGGTCTAAACCTCAGCGCAGTTTATCTCGTATATTGGTCTAAACCTCAACACAGTTTATCTCGTATATTGATCTAAACCTCAGCACAGTTTATATCGTATATTGGTCTAAACCTCAGCACAGTTTATCTCGTATATTGGTCTAAACCTCAACACAGTTTATCTCGTCTATTGGTCTAAACCTCAACACAGTTTATCTCGTATATTGGTCTAAACCTCAACACAGTTTATCTCGTCTATTGGTCTAAACCTCAACGCAGTTTATCTCGTCTATTGGTCTAAACCTCAACACAGTTTATCTCGTCTATTGGTCTAAACCTCAACGCAGTTTATCTCGTCTATTGGTCTAAACCTCAACACAGTTTATCTCGTCTATTGGTCTAAACCTCAATCTAAACTCTCCAACATAATAATGAGAACTAAGAAGAAGAAGGCTAAAAATCCAGCTCATACTATCTTATCTTATCTTATCTTATCTTTTCATATATATATACTGTTGGAGATTCAAACCCAGGGAGTACACCATAAAGGGACACTGCGCTTCAACGCATAATACCACCAAGAAGAACTACACTTGATGTCAATATAGACAGACGTGAGACGTCCAAACTATGTCACGTGTTTTGAATTGTATGGAAGCGACGTTCAACAACTGATAGTTATCCTTATTTCCATATATCCCCGGCCTCCAGTCGTTATCCCTTTTATCCTTCATTCCTTTACTCTTTACAGTGTTACACTTTGCGTAGTCATGTGAAACAGTGCGCTTATCCTTAATCTTCGAAATTCAAGGTGTTGCAATTATGAAATAATTTCAAATCGGTTTTTCAAAAAAGTTTAAAGGATTTTTTTTTAAATGGATATAAGTGGTAACAAAAATACTAGCCAGCATTAGTTTAGTTTTCTTATATGACAATGCCATATAGTATGCAGAAATATGTTGACCTAATTTTAAACAATAATTATTTTATTATAAAATTATAATTATACAAGGTTTTGTATTGAGGATATAAGCTTTTGTATGTTAAAAATTATTATAATGAGTACTATAATGGTACCCAATTTCCGTTACATGGGAAAAAAAATTCCTATTGATCGTTAAGTTCGGACAGTTCATTAACAATTTTAACGTGAATTGTTGTGTAAACCGTGAAATTAGGTTAGTGTCTTATGTGTTGTTGGCAGTGTCATCTCTTCAGTACTGAATAAACATTTATCTTTCTTTGGGAAAAAAAAGATTACTATTAGCATAACGTCGATGTCTTATTTTGTTTAATTAACTTAAGGAGTTAAAGAGAGCATAATTTAATAAATATCACTTCATTAATTTTTACAAAGTTTACTATAATCCTTGGTATTGGTGCTAGGCTTATACTCTGTATAATCTAGGCTGTTTTAAAACAAGTCACATACAAAAAATATAATATAAACTCGATTCCTCCTTTACAATGGTGATAAAAACAATTCTCATTCGTTTCATTTCTTGTAAAAAGTGGGCCATGCTTCATTGTTGCAAGGAGACTTTCCAGTGAATTTTATTCTTCAATCAACAGTCCAGCTAAAGATGTCTACATAAGACGGTGCACCAAATTCCTAAATACATCTGTTTATTTGGTCAACTCTTAACTGAATACAAAGAAACATTTGAGTCGAGTGCGGGAATTCCCGCTGACCGATTGCGGAAATTCCCGCTGAAGCAGTGTTGAAATGAAAAGACGTAAGCCAAATATGATTTTAAGATAATTATATTTTGAAAAAAGGTGACGATTTTTTTTTTACCACAGACAGGATTCCTCTTCGGTTTGTAAGTCTAGCACTTACCCACTCAGCCACCGCACATCCAGGATATATATATATACTCCACCAGAGAGACCACCAAATGTTCCACCAGAGAGACCACCAAATACTTCACCAGAGAGACCACCAAATACTCCACCAGAGAGACCACCAAATACTCCACCAGAGATCAAGATGCAACGCAAGAGGAAAGCAAGAAAAAAGATGGATAAAGCCTCACAACTTGTTTCATGGCCTCGTGAGGCCTAAACGATAAGCCTTAATAATAATATATATGTCAGATATAATATATAGGCCTATTGGTAAACGCGCACATAACTACATTTGCCTGTAAGACCAAAAGGTATAGCCATTTTAAACTAAAATCTCTTCCAATCCACGATTTTTTTGTTCAGCTTTGAAATTTGAGACAGGAAGTTTGCGACATTAAATGGAATTACGACTTCTGAAAATACAGCCTGGATGTCTCAATGATAGTAACTCTATGATAGAGATGTCAAACACGAGATAAGATTCTAGGAGAGATTCTAAAACACCTAAGTCCTCGTAACTCTGGTTTTCAAACAATCACTCGCGGTTATCTCCTCTTGAATGTGTAATAAACAAGAAAAAATGCGTGAAAATGTTAGACCCCAGCTCTGAAGGCAACTCGTCTAATTAATCCCTCAGGTGATCCCCACGTAAATCTTTTGGCTGATCCTTCAGTTTAACCCTAAAGTTATCCACATTCTTGCTACGCCTTTGATAGGCATGCACTGATGGTGTTGATACAGAACACGTTTCAAAATACATCTATGGATATGTGAAATGTGATACACTCTACAGACTGACTCCGCATCTAACATTTAGTTATAAATCCAGCAGCCTTTTTTTTTAAAAATAAATTTTCTAAATAGAAGTAGTTTTTTTTTCTTTACAATGGTAAGATAATTAATTAGAAATTCTAAATTTTAAACTAAAAAAAAAATTAAAAGTAAAATCTTAAAAATAAAAAAAAAGCTTATCTGAGGGGAAAAAACACGCACTGACAACTATATCTGTCAAAAATGTACAAATTATTTTCCTTGTTCGATATCAAACAAAATAATTAATTTCCAATAATTGACTAATTGTTTAATTTCTTTACTGATTCAAGATATGTGTGGTACAGTGAATAATTATTAAAAGTTTCAACTTGACCCGAGACAGTGTGTACTTATCCAAGGGGATGTATTTGTGAATACTGTAGGATTAATTTTCCTTGTTGGCTTAAACAAAATAACTGATTACTAAAAAATGAATTGACCAACTGTTTAATTTTTATTCATAGATTCATGTCTTGTCTATGTCATTGAATAAAGTTTCAACTTGATCCGAAATTGATCGTGGGAGAAAATGGTTGTGTTCAAACTTTATACCAGACAGACAGACAGACAGAGTGAGTTGATAGAAGTTTTGTAAAAATAGTAAATGACCCCTTTAAGATCTAGCGATCAATGTGTCAGATGACTTGCGATCTATAGGTCAGATAATGTCAAAGGTCATTACGTTATCAAGTATGAAAATGAGTTCATGACCCTCTTTACCCCGTTTGTTTAATTCTTCTGCAGAAATTTATAATTCGTTCATTACATAATCCAACATATTACTTCAGTTTATACTAAATAACAGGCACATTCCACGTTCCATATGCTAGGACAAATTTGTACAAAAGCTCTTTCTTCCCTAGCGCTATTAGAGCATGGAATGGGTTGCCTGAGCTAGCCAGGAAAACCAGTGATTTGGCAGAATCTAGATCATTGGTTAATATGCATGACTAAATGCATGACGCATAGGACGTAATCATCTTTTTTTTTGAAGTAACGTCTGTATCATATAAGATAAGATAAGATAACAGAATTAAAGAAATATTATAACAAAATACTAAAACCATCTCTTTGAAATGTATACGTTAATATTAGCATTGAAATGTGATACTTGGCTTGTAATACTGTGTCATTGTTCAGTTCAGGACTCATAAAAGGGAAACATTTTTTTTTTGGAGTAGCCTTTACAATGGTAAGTAATTTTGATTCTATTATTATTATGTTAGAAATAAACGAGTAGTCATTCTCTGGCGCTGCCAGGGTCAAGTTTAATTTTTTTTTTATTCTCTGACAAAGTACTGACATCTGACTGTTAGACAAGTCTTCTTATATCTACTCAGAGTTCTGAGATAATTAAAGATTATTTTATAATAACTATATTATTTATATGGTAACTAAGTGCGATTAGTTATTCTGTAATATTTGAAAACGGGCAATGCTTGGAGTTCCGTAAAATTTGTCCACTGGAGAGTTTCCTTCTACATCTTAATTTTTAATTAATTAATTCTGCATAAAGCATCTATTGTTTTCTAATTGATTTGGCTATTTTAAATAAACAACAATATAAAAATATTTCCTTTCAAGTTTATCTTGTCCTGTATATTAATTGTCAATTAACTTGTAGATTGGAATGTGTGACAAATCCAAGATATTTCAAGTACGACTCGAACTGTCCACTACAACCGAAACCCTCCCCAAGGATGGTCGCGATCAATATAGGCCATAGATAGAGGAACTACCCACAGGATGGATCCTTTCACCTTATAATTGCATATTTTTTCATCGTTCTATTATTATTATTATTATGTTAGAAATGAACGAGTAGTCATTCTCTGGCGCTGCCAGGGTCGAGTTTCGCTAAAGAGAAACAAAATTCATCGTAGTCCCTTTAACAGTTTCCACTGAGGAATTTTCTGGTGATTATTATTATTGTTATTACTATTATTATTGCTATTATTATTACTATTAAGGTAGAAACGAACGAGTATTCATTCTCTAGCACTGCTAGGGTCGAGCTTCGTCAGAGAGAAACAAAATTCATTGTAGTCCTTTTAAAAGTGCTCACTGAGAAATGATGTGGCAGGTCTGCAGCAGTGCCGCCCTCTGGCAACGATAATCTTCTTAGGGATGTTAAGGACCTTGATGTTATCTGTGTGGTCAGTTGTCATCTTCCCCTTAGTTGATATAACAACAGGATATATTGTTATTTTAGACAACTTCCATAACCACTTTATCTACAAGCTTAGGTTCTCATATATTCCTTTGTTATTCCATTTCATTTATTTTATATTATTATTATTATTATTATTATTAAATTCAATTACGATTTGGTAAACTTAATTTACAGGTGCAAAAAGAATAATAAATAATAGTTTATTCCTACTTTGATAAATACAATAAAAATATTAATTTTATTACCGGTACATTTAAAACGAAGTGCCGAAACAAAGTTTACTAGATCTAATAGCCGAGGGACAGAGCACTAAGCTACCTAACAGTGTTCAGGGGTTTGAATCAAAATATAATCCACTGTTCCTCAATTCTAGACGATGATTTTTCATATAGGTGGGGAAGGGATGAAATACTGACCACTGGCCACACAACACTATAGTGAGCCCCTGAACTTTATTGACCCTCCTTATGTGATCAGTTCGTCTCAAACGTGTTTCTACATTCTATTTAGTTTTTAGTTATTTTGTTTATGATATTGAAAAAAAAAAGTTTTATGTTTAAAGCAAAACATTTCCTTGTCCTTAATTTACAGTAATTCCTAATTAAACACAAAACTTGAGCAGACGATAAGTAGAATTATGTCAGAGCAATAAGGAGGCCCGTTGGCTGAGTGATAAAAAGCCTGGCAACTGAACTGGGGATCCCGGGTTTTGAATTTTGGTGAAGACTAGGATTTTTACTTTCGGGATCTTTAGGGCTCCTCTAAGTCCACCCAGCTCTAATGGGTACCTGACATAAGTTGTGGAAAAAATAAAGGCGGTTGGTCGTTGTGCTGGCCAGATGACACCCCCGTTAACCGTAGGGCCACAAAAAACAGATGACCTTAACATCATCTGCCGTCATAGATGCCAAGGTCTGAAAGGGGTAGCTTTACTTTTGTTTTAAAGGGACTTTAAAGAGGCCTTGATTTAAAGATGGTAACAAGATGAATATTGCTAAATACAGTCCACAAAGATAAGGTCCTTAGCAGTTTGCACATTGTGTTTTTGATTGAAAGGTTCTTATGAGCTTATTTCCTTGTCTACTAATACAACTCGAAGACAAGACTTAAGGGTTGGACCCAAAACATTTCATTTACAGGCAGAGTGAAAATACCAATGTGAGTTTAAAATCAAGATGAAAACAATATAATATCTTTATTATACTGATTTGGGCTCTGCATGTGTATAATTTTACAATACCAAATATTACATGTGCTCATTATATTTAATTGCAAAGTGAACTATAGTTTTCGTGTCTGGATTGAGTACATATATATATATATATATATATATATATATATATATATATATTACTTAAGGTGTAATCACCAATCATATCCTATAGGAGACAAAATATTTAAATAAATAACTATCTTACCTTGAGTAAGTCATTCTAGCCCAATGAAATAGTCTGTTGTGCCGGAATTAGACGCACCTAACAGAATGTTCTATTCTGTCCATTTCTCTAAAATGTGGAACTATTTATCAGCCTGATCCCATTAAAGAAAAGAAAATAATGCTATAATATTTTTTATGCTAATAAACACACAGCTATATACCTAGATTTAGTTTGTTATGTGTAGACTTAAAAACACTTTTTTTAATAAGTCGGTAGTCTACAATAGAACAGAAAGAGTCAACTAAATAAATAAAAATTACAGTATGTAATAGAAGAGACTGTCTTGGTATTGTTTAATTATTAACTTAAACTTAGACCCTTAGGCCTACGCGCATATTAAAGATCATAATGCCATTAATTTAAAAGATCCGTTATAAAATATTCACAAGACGATATCCTTTAGAATGTGGTGCTAGATTGATGTCCATAATGCTCAGTAGGCAATCGTGTGGTCAAACCCTCTGCCTAGCAGGTAAACACTGAATTTTCAAAAAACATATACACAACCAAAAAAAAAAAAAAATACATGCTCCTCATGTCTCCCGCAGTGCAAACTTGAACCAGAAAGCAAGAGAGACCACTCATCATTCACCAGTTGTAGCCACAGTGCTTCCTTCTCCGGGGGACATCACCAGTCACGGTTAACTCGAGGGGGCGATAACTTTGGGGCGAGGAGATCACGAAGAGAAAGATGGTGCAAAATATGGAAGGTGTGGGGGGGGGGGAAACTAAGGAGTCAAACGAAATCTAGGTAGTTAGAAGAAAGAAAAAGGGGGGAGCGGGAGACAGAGGGGGGGGGGGGCATGGTCCCCCCCTCTGCAACGCCATTCGGTGAAAACTGCAGAAGTGAACGGGTTTTTCTCTCGCGCTAGAGGTAGCTCCGCCCACAATGGAGGCCTGAGTGACAAGCGAAAGTGGCAGCCAGCGTCCAATGAAAAATCAAGGGCCTTATGTTGTGAGACCCTAGCATCGAGGTTGCGAGGCTTGATTTGGTGTTGATTCAATTTTGTCACTTAGGGGAAATAGATTTAATACCAATAGTATTAATAAATCTTAATGACAAATAGATCTCAGTGCAGACCTCTGTTAGGGGAAAATGCGATTAGGGAAAACAAAAGTAGCAAGTCCTAGTAAACACTTTTTCAATTCCCATAGCAACAGGCCAGAAGCAGAGCCGGATCTAAGGAGGGCAGGCGCGGCTACAGTTACAGCTACAGGCCTCCACAAGGAAAGGGCCTCCATAAAAGAGATACAAATTTATCCAAGTCTCGACGGATCAGAATCCTTGAATTTTCGCATTTTAAAATGGCAACAAATGTGTGATTAAGAAATGTTCGCTTGTAGCATGCTCGGAATAAGCAAATACATCTCCGCATGTGCGACAGGGAGTTTACCAAGGGCCTTACCCTTCATAAGCTCAAAAATGTACACCCTTTTTAAAACTAAAATATGCTTATTAAATATTTTTTAAAGTAAATTAGTGGAAGTATTCACCCAGACATAGCATGCTATTAGATATACGTATTTTCATTCATAAGTGGATCTTTTTTAAAGCTTTCAAAACATTGTAGGGGCCCCTCACATTCTTAAATCCGGCCCTGGGCAGAAGAAAGACTTGTTCAATAGAAACTAAGAGATGAACGTAGAAAGAGATAGTCATTGACACAATGCAAAGGTATACAAGAATTCGAGGCTAGAAATAGTGCGTGTGTGTGTGTGGGGGGACATATTACTATTGTGGTGCCCCAAAGGTAGACTACGTGGTGGGCAATACAGACCACGTGGTGGACAATGGTGGAATACGTGCTGGACAATGGTGGACAACATAGTTGCCAATGCTGAAATACACGCAGGGCAATTGTGGACTACATGCTGGACAAAAGTAATCCATGTGTTTGACGATGGTAGACAATGTAGTGGACAATGGTGGACCATGTGGTGGACAATGGTGGAATACATGCTGGACAATGGTGGACCATGTGGTGGACAATGGTGGAATACATGCCGGACATAGGTGGACTACGTGGCTACGTGGTGGACAATGTGGTGGACAATGGTGGAATACATGCTGGACAATGGTGGACCATGTGGTGGACAATGGTGGAATACATGCCGGACATACGTGGACTACGTGGTGGACAATGTGGTGGACAATTGTGAACTATGAAGTGAACAATGGTGAAATGTGTGGTAGATAATGGTGGAACGTTTGGTGGTCAATGGTGGACTATGTGGCAGACAATGGTGAACCATGTGGTGGACAATAGTGAACCACGAGGGGGACAATGGTGGATTGTGGGGTAGACAATGATGGACGATGTGGTGGACAATGGTGGAATATGTGAATATATGGTGGACAATGGTGGACCGTGTGGTGGACAATGTAGTGGACTATGGTGGACTAAATGGTTTACAATGGTGAACTACGTGACAAAAAAAAATGGGGCTCGGGATTAGTAACTCAGTGGAGTGAGAGACTGAATGATTGATTGAATGAGTGATGTGTGTGATAAAATGATTGAATTATTGTATGATTGAGGTGAGTGATTGAATAAGGGAAGTTAAAGAAATGAAGAAAGCTAACATCTGATTGATTGTGATTGTGATATTCAGTCACTTAGTGAGCGACTGAGAAAGACAGTCACTGAAAAGTTTAATAAACATTTATCTTATAAAACTCTCTCTCTCTCCCTCCCTCTCTCTCTCTTTCTCTCTCTCTCATAAGCAGTAAACTTCAGTACGTCATTCTGCTTTTAAAACGATATTTAATTCATCTGGATCAAATATTGCTACAGGTCTGTACGACGTGGCAAAGAGCTATCGGTCCAAACTGCCCACAGGTTGTGACGCTGCAGGTCAGTGTTAAGGCCTTCTGTAACGAATGGTGTCGGTCCGTGCCCACCTTGTCATCTTGGCTTCTTGCTCCATTGATATTTATATTATAATAGCGATAAAAATTGAAAGTGTTAGGAAATTGTACAATTTTTTAAATGACAAAGTTTCACATTTAAACAAGAAAATCGCATTAAAGAATCTCCTTGTCCTAGGGAGGTGCCTGTAACAGCCGCACTATAACAACCGCCATTTCTATGTGCGAACGATGTACATGTGTTTGCGCACGCGTTGTGTGCATATTTATCAGGTAGCTGCTGCCCCAGACAGATGGAGCAAGCATCATTTTTAACGACCACTGGTTATTTGTGAATAAAAAAGAAAAAAAAAAAGGGATGTGGCGTTTCCTATTTCAGAGGCACCAAAGTCTAATGGGCTCACCAAGGAGAGATAACCCACTGGCGGGAGAAGTGAGCGTTTCTTTGGGGGTGTGGGAGGGGAGGGGATGTCGAGAGAAGACTGAAGCAAAGCAGGAGAGTTGGGTGGTGGGGGGGGGGGGGGGGAGGGTGTAATGAAGAAGCCACGGTATTAATTGCCGGTGCAGAAATTAATCCTTTTGGTTCACATGGCACATCAAGGGAAGATAATCCACAACTTGTAAAAGCGGGTGTTCTCGATTAGAGTTCAGGTTGCTGTATATCAAGGGGTGATAACCTCGTTGCACATTATACGTGATGTGGAGGCCGGCAAAAAACAACAACAACAGAATAGCTTGGATAGGTGAGTAGATTTCTTGACCCCCCTCCCCCCCCAGCTCCCCACTCACACTCAGAAATACACACACACAAAAAGTGTAGGTATAAAGAGGTCGAAGTTTAATTATTATTTCTCATGTTTCGTTAAGACACTCTACTTTATGGTTCTAATTAGCAGCCATCATCTTGGATGTGCTTTTACTGGTAAGAACGTGAGCGTTAATTCTAGAGACTGGTAGACACATCACGTGCTTGTTCTAATCATCTAAAAAAAAATAATTATGAAAGCGCCCCATTCAGACCTTGCGATATGTAGGACAGATGATGTAAAGGTCATCTGTTTCCTACCATTAACGAGGGTGTCATGTGGCCAGCACTAAGACCAAACGCTTTTACTTTTTCCTTAACTAATGCCAGGTATCCATTAGAGCTGGATGGACACAGAGGCACCAAAAGATTCCAGTCTTCATCACGATTCGATCGAACACGCGACCCCCGGTTCGGAATTCAGCGCTTTACCATTCAGCCAACGCGCCCCTCCCCCCCCCCCAATAATCTTGGTTTGGAGAAATAAAAACAAGCAAAGTATAAAAAAAGCCTTTTTTCTTTTAAAAGAAAGCTTATCTGAAGGGGAAGAACTCCACACTCTTCAAACTATATTTATCAATAATTTACAAGTTATTTCCCTTATTCGATATAAAAAAAACTTTACCAATATTTACTCGACTAATTTATTGATTCATGTTTTTTCAGGTACATTAAAAAAAATTCTTTAAAGTGTAAACTTGATTGGTTAGTAAGTGAGGGAGAAATAGCGTAAACAATAATTTAAGGGGACTAAACCCAACACATTTAGCCACATTTTTGGATACTAAAGGATTAGTTTCCTTTGTGGGCATGAAAAAAAAAAAAAGAATTACCAGTAATTAATTGACTAATTTTTTTAAAATTATTAATTCATGTCTTGTCTATGCAAATGAATATTTTTGCAAAGTATCAACTTGATCCGAGAATGGGTGTGGGAGAAATAACGTGTACACACTTTTTTACCAGACAAACAGATACACAGACAGACAGAATGAGTGGATAAAAGCTTTGTAATAATAAAAAAGATACATAGACATTCTAAATACATTTTCTTATAATAGCAGCCTTGGAATTTCAGGGACCGGAAGATCTTTTGTTATATCAAATGGAAGCGTAGATTGGATGAACAGAAAAGGTAAAAAAAACAACAATAAAGAAATAAGAAAAACAAGAAGAAAAAAAAAACTTTTAACCCTTATAGTGCTGAGCTGTTTTACAATGAGAGCATAAAAAGTGGAGGCTAAACTACCACACGTGCCTTAAGGGTTAAAAAGCCAAAGCTTATATTACGCGTGTAATTGTATCTATACGTTTGGGTCAGTCGTGTAATTACATCTGTACTAGATCTACACTAACAATAATACATCTGTGCGATTACAAATATTTTCACCAATTGTCTTGTTCAGTTCCATTTCATGCTTTTAGCTTTCTCAATGCGCTATGATCCAATCACCTGTCTGGACCAGTTGGCAAAGGAAAGAGGAGAGGGGGAGGGGAAGGAGGGTATCCTGCAAATCTCACCGTGATCGACTTGAATTCGAATTCACTGCGCAGCCTCATCAAGGGGACTAATTCAAATTATACCACCACATAAGTCAAATACAAGTTCTTTCCCTTGTTCGATACCAAACAAAACAATTATTTACCAATAGTTAATTACCTAATTATTTTTTTTTTATTGATCAATTGAAACAATGGTTTAACATTACAATACGATCGGAGATCGGGTGTGGGAGAAATAACGTGTGCAATTTTTGTTACGAGACAGACAGACGGACAGACTGACGGACTGAGAAAGTTGATATAATCTAAGCTTTGTCAAAAAAAAAAAGTAACAAAAAAAAAAAAGTCATCCGATCATGTAATTTGGTTAACATGGGTAAAAAAAATATCTGTTAATATGTTTTAATTTATTTCTAGAGAGACAACTTAATGCTTGTGTGCGTACTTGTGTGTGTGTGTGTACTTGTGTGTGTGTGTGTGTGCGGGTGAGGGGGTGCGAACTTAGCTGTAAAAGTTGCTTGGTCTCATAACACTATACTATACAATTCGTTGAATGAAAATAAGGATACTCTCAAATACTATTCTATGCAAACAAATGTTCCGCTTATTAGTAAGACCTGGTTAATCGCAAACACAGAGGCGGCAAGGTTGCTGTGCCAAAGGTCGAGTTCATCTGTACATAAATATGACTATGTTCTTGTCGGCAGGGCCGGTCCTAACAATTGCGGGCCCTATGCGAAACTGATTGCGCGGGGCCTAGTCTGGGTGGGAATAAGGATAATAAGTGAAAATTAAGATTTTGTATTAGAAAATTAATTCGACTTTGAATTTTATTCATTCTTTACAAAGTACAAAATTGCGATCAAGTTAACTTTACTTTACGAACCTTGCTGCCTTTAGCATATTTTTAAGCCAGTTACTATAAAAGTAAATAAGGTATTGGAACTTCCGGTTAGGGGGAAAATTCGTCCGATTATTACATTTTATTACAGGAAAGGTGACAATTTTTTTTAATTGCGCGTAGGATTGGCATTTTCCAGAATTGAATAACACCCACAAAGGACAATTTTTGTCTATTTTTCAGGAGATTTTTATGAGTTTTCGGGAGATTTTAATAAATGCAGGACATTTCCAGGAATTTTCGTATATATTTTTCAATTAATAATTACAAATAGAATTAGCGCGGGGCCTATGAAAGCACGGGGCCCACTGCGACCGCATAGGTTGCAGTGGCCTAAGACCGGCCCTGCTTGTCGGTACAAAAAACAAAACAAACAAACAAACAAACAAACAAACAAAAACTGAAAGGAGTCGTATATGTTTTTACAATATCTTTATTCGGGTCAGAACTTTATGGAACCTGGATACAGAAACCTGGACAGCTGATCTCAAAAACGGCACAAACAATTTTCCTATAAATTAAACAGTTGATGTATATCGCTGAGAAAAGAATTACTAGCTCGTTGGCCACACTGGGAAGGAACTCTAGTTTGACTATTATAATTTTTCAAAGTAAAAAATAAATAAATTTAAATTTGGCTAGAGACTCAATGTAGGTCTAGATCCAACATCGATTTTCAAATGACTATCTCGTTAGAGATGGGTTTTTTTTAGATCAGCATCCGCCAACCCAGGTTCCATAATGGAGTGACTTGAATAGAGGTATTAAAAAAAACATGGCGTAGTCAGCTGTAGTGTACCGAAAATACTATAAGTGAGTACAAATGTTGCTTCAATTTTATTTAAGTTTATAAGCCTTGCTTACATTTTTACCTAAATCTAATATAGATTACATATAGATTCTAGATCTAGAAGTAGATCTAGACCTGGACTATGTGTTACGAGTTCCAAAATAAGAAATTTAGGTCTAAAGTCTAGTGTAAGATCTAGATGTCCATGTAATGATCAAATCAATAAATGATCGTTAAACCATGTATTGCCCGCTGGCCGGTTCGGTAACAACTAACTATTTAACTAACAATTATAACTAATTATTTTTAATATTTTTTTTTAAGTTGTATAATGGAGATATTGTCTTTTTGAAAAAAAAAGTATTTTTAAATGTTTTTTTTTTTCTTATTCTGGATTTTTTTTAAATTAAAGATAAAATACAATCTAACATAGCAAGATGTATTTATACAAGCTTGTTTTAACTCTGTCTCTCTGTTAAAACGTTTAGGGTGATATGCTAGTTATGTAAAGTCGAAACAATTGTGTTCTTCCGGTTTGAAGAACACATTTTTGGAAACCATTCAATGAACCTTGAGCGAGTACAAACCCACTTGCACTGAAAATAGATCAAATGTCGATTTTAAAAAGTGGGTTGCATTTGATCAATTGGATTAAAGAAAGGGAAAAAAACAACAAAAAAAAAAACAACAAATTTTATGTCGGCCAAAAAAAATTTGTTTTTAAGCGATCAATGTTGGAAAAAAAATAGGCGATGTTGGTTTATATATAGGTTAGGATAAGTGGAGAGTTACAGAGGTGGTGGACGCTGTATAATATGTAATGTTATACTCCAGTAGTCTTTATGTGATTTCATAATCAACTCTATTCTGGTTGTTGTCAGTCTCTTCCTACTCCCACAATAACTCTCTTTCTCTCTCTCTTTATTTCTCTCTCTTTTCTCTCACTGTCTTTCTTTCTCTCTCTCTCTCTCGTTTCTTTAAAAACTATTTTCTCCTTTCCTATCTTTCTCTTGAACTCAATCTTCTCTCTTTTGCCATCTGTCTTTGTGTAACCTTGTCAATGTCTCTGAGCGTTTGTTTACTTGTCTCTTTACAGAATAGAAAGCACTGGACTTGATTGCGGGAGTTCCCACTGGAGCGTGCCCCAAAATAGACCAAATTTTATTTTAAAATGAATTTTGAAAAAATTAATATAACGGTCAAAGTTTTCACCGTGTGGCCTACTAGCTAGTAATCTTCCTTATCCCGAAGATATAATACACCGTTAATATTCTAGGACAACCGTTAGAGCCTGTTTCCGAAATCCGTGTCCACCCTCCAAGTGTCCGTCCAGCAATGAAGAGTTTGCAAGCTAATAAGAGGAATTGGTATACAGTGAAGCGATACTGAGACATGTGTTGTGGCACGAATAGGAATTAGTTATTTGTTTCGTAATTAGGCAAGTTTTGACTTAAGAGACAATGACACGACTTACAAAAAACTTGACTAGGTTTTGAGAAAGAATAGCGAAAGGAACTATCAGCCGATATAAACGGACTACTTTCGACGACTTTAGAGAGACAGGAGCTTTTTATAAACGTAGACATTTAGCTTGACGACATTCGACTATCGCCTTCGTTATTATTAAACTTCTTGTTCGACATTCAGTACCAGCCTCGACTAGCTTCTATTGTTGGCCTTTCGACTGTGTTATTTAATTTCGTTATCTTCTTCTTATCTTATCTTATATAATACAGACGTTACTTCAAAAAAGAAGATGATTACGTCCTATGCGTCATGCATTCAGTCATGCATATCAACCAATGACTTAAATTCTGCCAAGTCACTGGTTTTCCTGGCTAGCTCTGGCAACACATTTCATGCTCTAATAGCATCAGGGAAGAAAGAGCTTTTGTACAAATTTGCCCTAGCATATGGGATGAGGAAAGTGCCTTTATCTTTGTGTCTTTCAGAGTATTTTGTTTTTGTATTTGAAGATTATGGTTCAGTGTTTTTTGTATAATTGCTACTTTACTTTTGAGTCTTCTGTCCTGAAGGCTTCTAAATTTAGTGATTTTACTAAAGGTGTTACTCTAGTCAAATGTGAATATTCGTTTGTAATGAATCTCACTGCTCTATTTTGTGTATGTTCCAGTTTCTTAATGTTTTCTTGAGTTGAGGGGTCCCAAACAGAGGATGCATATTCTATTATTGGCCTAACCAAGGTTAAATAACATTTTAGTTTTATGTTCTTATTTGATTTATAGAAACTTCTTTTAATATGAAAGTTACCTCCGTTTGACTTTATCTGCATCAGACACAGCACTGAAGCGCCTAACACATGGAATTAGGAAATGTCGCCAAAGGTTATAGAGATGAAAGATTACAATAAGGAAGCGATGCACAAAGTCAAACGTAGCAAGCTGTGCGACGCGACGAACAACGCAACACTTTGAAGAACTAACAATCTGCTTTTAATGGACCTAACAATGTCACGAGACAGAGATGTCTGCTCGATATTGATGTTTTCTTTCCCTACATGGTCCTCACGTCCAAACAATGCGCGGCCGACATGACATCGTATTGATTAAATCATAACTTACTCAACGCAGGGGTGGCCGTATTGATTGAGTCATAATACAACAGCCAACAATGCAACAATGCTTGTACTACAAATATGTAGGGCCAATGGGGTGGCGGGGGGGGGAAAGTAGCAGTAGCATAACTTTCTGCTTCTCTGTCTTGGGATTTTTTTATTGGGGGGGGGGGGATAATACGAAATAACATGAATACATTTCCCTAGTATTTACAAGATAAGATAAAATAAGTGCTTTAGTGATGCGGAAGAAGTTAAAAAATAGAAGTTCAAGCTCATCTGTTTGGAACGGCTACGCCTCTGATTAGATGTATAATGAGTTTAGGAGTCTGCAAAAGGATTGGGCGGGGGGATTTTTTTTCTGAAGGGATGCTGAGTTATAAAGAACTTAACCTACAAGATCAGGCTTGAGCTAGAACTGTAGTCATTAATAGAAAAATTTACAGTAGATAGTGTACTTGTGAGTCGTTAAAATGATTGAGAGTAGGTATAGGTAAGTCCCCCGTGAAAGTCTGCAATACCCTTTAACATCCTGCAAAGCTCAGTAATAACATGCAACATCATGCGCCCTCCTCTAGCATCTTGCAACAAGTTAGGACATTGTTTCCCTTTTTCCTTGACGGAGCACTTCACACATTCTGAGTATTTAGCAGAACACTTCGCTTATCTTTTTTAGAAAAAAATAATTTATGTGGTGGCCTAATAGTTAATTATTTCTTTTAGTTCGCGGAACACCCATTCAGGCCTCACGGAACACTAGGGTTCCGCGGAATAAGGTTTTTGGAATCACTGTTTTTGGGTAACAAAATGAAAAAAAAAACAAAACTGTTTTTATTTGAGCTTTAAAAGTTTATTATTGGCCGCCTTCATTCGAAGGACGACCACGGGTCATCTATCATAGCGATCAGATTAAAGCCTGGACAGTAACTGCTCTGGACATAGTCTCCCACAGAGCAGTACCCCCTCCCCCCTCTCCACACAGCCCATATGAGAAATAATCGTTTCATTTTGGGATCAGCAGCGTCGCGGGTTCTTAATCTTATATAATACAGACGTTACTTCAAAAAAAAAAAAAAAGATGATGATTACGTCCTACGGGTGTAGCAATGTGTGCCGCAAATTGCCTAAGGGTTTAATCATCTAGCATTTCCTGTCTTTAGGTATATTCGAAGGCATCAAATATTGGGATTCGGAGTTTTCCTTCTCCTTAGTCAAAGCGAACAAGCCCATCTCTTTCTGATCTCCGTCTCGACAGGTCTTGGAAACCAAAAATTCTCGACCTGTATGTTGACATGTATGCACTACGCAAGACAGCAGGGGTTCTGTCCGGGGCTTTTGCAAGAGAGGATTTGAGCCTCTTAAGTCCTAATTCAAATGGAGTCTAAAGATGATGAGCAAGTCCATCTTGTCCGAAGCTTGCTGGTTTAGGTGCCTCTTGCTTACCTTTATCCTCTACTCCTGTCAGGTCCACAGTTCTCAGCCGCACGCAGAGGCCAGGAGTTGGATTGGTGGTTGAGACACATCCCATCGGAAGCATTTTATAGCCAGTGGAGTGCTTATCCATTACCACTTCCGGCAATAACAACCTTAAGGAATTATTAAGAGGTACAACAATATTTTTTTGTTATTCTTTAGCGCTGCAATGGCCATGGTAACCTCCTCAGCAGTTATTGGGTCTATCTTGACATTGGGATCATTGTCCGGAGAGGGGTCCTTGAATGTGTAAGTTAGGTCTGGCGATGGTTGGTTAAGGGTCTCTTTAAAGTGCTCTACCCATCTTGCATCCTGTTCTTCTTTCGTTTGCAAAGTTTTGCCTTGCTTGCCTTTTACCGGTGCTCCATGTCCACGCTTTGCTCCAGTGAGATCTTGGACAATACGATGGAGAGTTTTTGTGTCATTTCTGCTTACAGCTGCTTGTGCCTCTTGACCCTTGTGTTCAATCCAGTCACGTTTATCTCGCCGACAGCTTCTCTTTACTTTCAGACACTATTAGAAACATCAACATTAAAGGCACTACAAATGTAAACGTTACAAAGCTGAGTAGTGGTTAAAAAAAAACAACAAACTCTACAAACTAACAACATAAAATACAAAGGAACAGAATTGTGCATCTGTAATTGATTACATGCATTGTCAATTGCAAGCCACACAGTTATATTTAGACTCGTTTAAATCAGTCCTGTCATAGGGCGCCGTGCACTGCCACGGTCAATTGCTCAGTACCAGCTGTGGTCAGCCGATAACGTCTCCGACCAGTACGGGTCAGCGCATTAAACCAAACACGTTATTGAATTCAGGGGAGGGCAGCAATATAACTTGAACGATGTGGGCGTGTCTCTCCACTTTGGGAAAACCAATATTCAGTTGTGAATATCCAATATCAGCAGGCGTGATTCTTCAAGGCCCTGGGCGCCGGAGAGAAGAAAAAATGACGTTGGTGGAGGGCTGGCGGTGGGAGAGAGATTGAGGGGTAATAATTGGTTTGTGGGTATCTAGATAATTTATGAAGTAATTCCTCCCCCCCCCCTTCTCTTAAACGGTGTAAAATGAATACGAGTATGGTAGAGTTAAGAGTGAAATTATGAGGTGATGTAAATAAATAGATATAGGGAGTTACACTTGTGAAGATGAAGGAGGACACAGTGAGAGGAGAAAGAGAGAGAGAGAGAGGAGAAGATGATTGAGAGAGATGGCATGTCAGAAATAAAGAAAGGAAGAGAGAAAGAGAGACGAGAAGATGATTGAGAGAGAGAGAGAGGAGAAGATGATTGAGAGAGAGACAGAGTGAGAGAGAGAGAGAGAGGGGAGAAGATGATTGAGAGAGAGAGAGAGAGGAGAAGATGATTGAGAGAGAGAGAGAGGAGAAGATGATTGAGAGAGAGAGGAGAAGATGATTGAGAGAGAGAGAGAGAGAGAGAGAGGAGAAGATGATTGAGAGAGAGAGAGAGAGGAGAAGA
This sequence comes from Biomphalaria glabrata, assembly GCF_947242115.1. NCBI lineage: Eukaryota > Metazoa > Mollusca > Gastropoda > Planorbidae > Biomphalaria > Biomphalaria glabrata. The sequence continues at coordinate 3,871,094 of NC_074721.1, read as the reverse complement.
TGATTGAGAGAGACAGAGGAGAAGATGATTGAGAGAGAGAGAGGAGAAGATGATTGAGAGAGAGAGAGAGAGAGAGAGAGAGAGAGAGAGAGAGAGAGGAGAAGATGATTGAGAGAGAGAGAGAGGAGAAGATGATTGAGAGAGAGAGAAGATGATTGAGAGAGAGAAAGAGAGAGAGGAGAAGATGATTGAGAGTGAGAGAGAGGAGAAGATGATTGAGAGAGAGAGAGAGAGAGAGAGAGAGAGAGGAGAAGATGATTGAGAGAAAGAGAGGAGAAGATGATTGAGAGAGAGAGAGAGGAGAAAATGATTGAGAGAGAGAGAGGGAGAAGATGATTGAGAGAGAGAGAGAGAGAGAGGAGAAGATGATTGAGAAAGAGAGAGAGGAAAAGATGATTGAGAGAGAGAGAGGAGAAGATGATTGAGAGAGAGAGAGGAGAAGATGATTGAGACAGAGAGAGAGAGAGGGAGAAGATGATTGAGAGAGAGAGAGGAGAAGATGATTGAGAGAGAGTGAGAGAAAGAGAGGAGAAGATGATTGAGAGAGAGAGAAAGAGAGGAGAAGATGATTGAGAGAGAAAGAGAGGGCGAAGATGATTGAGAGAGAGAGAGAGAGAGAGAGGGAGAAGATTATCGAGAAAGAGAGAGAGAGAGGGAGGAGTGAGAGAGAGAGAGAGAGATGGAGGGTGAAGATGATTAAGAGAGAGAGAGAGAGGGAGGAGTGAGAGAGAGAGAGAGAGAGAGAGGGAGGGAGAAAATGATTGAGAAAGATAGAGAGAGAGGTAGAAGATGATTGAGAGGGAGAGAGAGAGAGAGGGAGAAGATGATTGAGAGAGAGAGAGAGAGAGGGAGAAGATGATTGAGAGAGATGGCATGTTAGAAATAAAGAAAGGAAGACAGAAAGAGAGAGAAGCAGACGGCAGAAAGAAATTCATTGAGGTGAAACTGAGAATCTCTAACATACGTTGTTGTCACTGTTCTCTTATTAGAATATACTGGCCACCAAATTGTAAGGTCAATATGTTGGTATGCTGAGGTCTCGCTACTGGGTTCGTGTGTCCTTGATCTGTGTCTACGAAGTGCGCTACTACAAGTTTAGTATTTGACTAATATAACCATTATGTACAGACTTGAGTCTGATTTCAGCAGACAAATTAACGTCGATTTCCTGAAGATAGTACATGATAAAATACTGCATCGTCTGCAAGCGTCCAGCTACAGGTCACTGGTTAGATATGAAATGGCATGGTGTCCTTTACAGTAATTACATCCAAGCTAGAATGTGAGTTGCATAACTACAATGAGTACAAGCCAATATAACAAGGTACAATGACACCCGCATCACAGCATTTAGAAAATAATAAGCCCGATTGGGTCTCAAACTAGGAAATCCTTTGCCGAACTGGGAGTCAAACTTGGACCTAAGTCTAAGTCTAGAATATGTGTATCTAACACCAGGTACAATTACACTTCTAAATCACCTCCGCATCATAGCGGGTAACAAATGGCAACTTTAATATATGTGTACTGCAAAGAACTAACTCTGAGTTTGGTAATTCTCAATTCCTCTTTCTACTCAGAGGTTTTCTCGTGTTAACACCTTTTGTTGATCCAAGGTGAACAAATAATACTCAATGTCAAAGGAGGCTGTGACAGAATCTATAACATCATCCTATCCATCTGGAGCACACGCGAACTCACAGACTCCGTGACCACCGCCCACCGCGTTTGATTTTGAAGAATCGTGAATTAATAGTAGGAATAGAATTTTTAAATTTTTGTTTATATTTGAAATAGAGGTAGCTTATTTGACTAATGATAAGGGCATAATGTAAACTCACTTGACGCACAAGAAACGAAACTTCGGTTCCTTCAAAACTCATACTTTAAAATTTCTGTTTGGTTCCTTCAAAAACCAGACTTTTAAATGTCTGTTTGGTTCCTTCAACACTCAGACTTTAAAATGTCTGTTTGGTTTCTTCAAAACTCAGACTTCAAAATGTCTGTTTGGTTTCTTAAGAATTCAGACTTTTAAATGTCTGTTTGGTTCCTCCAATACTTAAACTTTAAAATGTCTGTTTGGTTACTTCGAGACTCTGACTTTTAAATGTCTGTTTGGTTCCTCCAATACTTAAACTTTAAAATGTCTATTTGGTTATTTCGAGGCTCTGACTTTTATATTTCTGTTTGGCTCCTCCAATACTTAAACTTTAAAATGTCTATTTGGTTATTTCAAAACTCATATCTTAAACTGGCTGTTTGATATTCGTTTTGTTGTGCTTGAGTTCGAACTTGGCCCGTAGTCCTCAATCTCCCACTTGCATGGATGGCTTACGTTTTATTTTGGAAGAGATATCTGGAACGTTTCAACACGTTTAGTCTACGTTGAGACAGTCTTTAGTGTCCATCTCAAATTACGGGCCTTGCTCGCTTGCTAAATTCCTCTTCCTGTAACCAATCCCGGGTATTCCGGTTAAATAGTTTGAACTTCTGTCCGAGTCGTGCCCCCTTTCCCGTCACCATTGTCCACATGTTCTCCCCCCTGGTCAAGACAGCAATTTGAGTTCCAGTGGACATTTTTATCCCCAAGTCGGACGTTCGACCCGGCGGCCGACCTATTGAATAAGATGGTCAATAGGAGGGTCAAGAAAATTGCCGCATTTGATGACCCGCAGACTGACCAGCATTGGGCCCGGATGGGGGGGGGAGAAGGAATCATGATCTTATAGAGGGGTGGCGGGGTGGGGGGCGCGTTCTTCCTCTGCCCTCCCCCTTTTTACCCTCCATCTCGTAAATTTAATGTCCTCCGCTAAGCGTGACAGTTCTCCCGGACGCAGCGAGGGTGGACAAGGTATCATCACCGTCTTCGGGAGGGCCGGACATTGTCTTTTTATACTTCTGTTAATTCGCCGGACAATGAGACATTTTGTTAACACTTCACAAAGTCCAGGAGGTCTCCATTGTTGTGGTCAGCCATCACCCCCTACCCTCTCCCGCTGCTCATGTACACAGACCACAGGAGTGAGGGAAATTGAGGACGGGGCTGAGGGGGAGGCGATAGGAAGTGATCTCAGAGTGTAATACACACCAGGGACTGGCATCGACGTTTTAGAACTGACAAGGTCACTCTGACATTTATACGTCTGTCATTTGATAGCCTAATAGATTTTTTTGTTGTGAATACACTTATTTTAAGTACTCAAAGTTTGGAGAACGAAAGATTTGTTTACCCCCCCCTCCCCAAATAAACTCCTCCTTAAATGACCGAACAAATGGTCACTTGGAGAAAAAAAAAAGAGACCTAATTTAAAAACAAAGTGGGTCACGGAATTTTTTTTTTACTTGGTAACATAAAAACAAGCAAAAAAAAATATTTTTTTAAACATCAATTTCTCATTTACTATGCTGGCGTTTGTCTATAATTTGTCATTCAATTAATTTATTGTAATGCTTCATTAGTGCGATAATTCTTGCCGTTGAGCTTTGCACAATTAAGTTCTTCTACTAACATTACAGCCAATTCTACATTAGATCATGCGCGAAATGCCTACCAACGTCTATTTAGTTTTCAACTAGTGAAAACACAAGTGCAGGTACTTGTTCAAAAGAGACCTTGCGATCTATAGATCAGATGATGTTAAGGTCATCTAATTCTTTGGCCAACTGTTTCCGTGCAAGGTGTCATGTGACCGTAGCAAAGACCAAAGACCAACAGCCTTTACTTTTCCCCAAAACTAAAGTCAGGTACCCAGTTATCCAGAAATTCAAAATCCCAGTCTTCACCAAGATTCTAATTCTGGACCCCAGGTTCGGTAGCCAAGCGCTTAACTACTCAGCCTCCGGACCCCCCTGTGGGCTTTAGTTAGTCTAGTTAAAACGATAAACCATTAATGGTAATAGAGTAAAGAATAAATAGTATTAGGTTTGAAATAGAATTTGTATCGAAATAGACACAATGTTGTATTATCTAACCACGTTTAAAACTCTGCATATCAACTCAATGCAAGTTGAATCATTTTTCCTTAAAGGAGCAGGTTTCCTAGTAATGAAATAGTCGGCAGCATCGACAATGCTAAAATTAATGTAGTGCTATTTCCTTCTGTCTATAAAATCAGGTGATAGTCTACAAGTAAGCAAAGGTAAAGCACCACTTCCAGACCTTGCGATCTAGGGGGCAGAAGTTGTTAAGGGCATCTGTTTCCTTGGCCGACGGTTGACGAGCAGGGTGTCGTGTCGCCAGCACAACGACCAACCGCCTTTACTCTCCCCAGGTGACCACTAAAGTTGAGTGGACTCGGGGGCGCCCTAAAAAAAAATGCCGATCTTCAAAATCCCAATCTTCACCGAGATTCGAACACAGGAATTTCGGAAGCCAAGCGCTTAACCACTCAACCACCGCGTCCCTATGTGTGTGCTTATAATGTCTGATGTAATTTCTAGTAACTATTGAGTAAATCCAAAGGGATGAATGATGCAAGAGAAGAGCGAGGGAAGTAAGAAACCTCGTGTGAATAATGAATGTCGAATTGGTAGCTTTGCAGTGGCGTAGCTAGACTGGGGGGAGAAGGGGGGAAATTTGAAAATCCCCCTGAGCCTCCACTTGAGGGGGCCCCTAAATTAGGTGTTTTTTTTTACTTTAATATTAAATATTACGCAAAATGCAGGGGCTCTCAAAGAGGTCAAGCCCCCCCCCTCGGGCCCCAAAATGATGGCAAATTCCTAGCTACGCCCCTGTTGCCTTGGTGCAAGGTATCAACTCACTTTGCCTGTCTTTATGTCTGGTACACATTTTGTGAACCTCATTTCTCTCACTTCCCAGTCTCGGAGAAAACTTTCCACCATTATACATTGCACCTAACAAAACACGAAGAAACAACAACCACAAACAACAACAACAACAACAGCCTTTTAATTAATTAGTGGTAATTAATTAGGTTTGTTTCAAATAGAAAAAAGGGAAATAAATCTTGCAATATTGAGAGATGTGGCTGTAAATTAAATGAACTTTATTAAATAGAAAGAATTATTAATATTTTGCTTCTTTAATAGTTTGACATTTTGTAATTTAATTTACGTTTGCAAGCTTTTCTACGCTGGATTTGAAAGCTTGCGTATATCGAATGAATAAAGTCAAGCTTATTTTATTATTTTACAATTAGAGGCGGTGAAGCGCTTGGTTTCCGAACCGGGGATTACGTGTTCGAATCCTTGCCTAGACTGGGATTTTTAATTTCGGGATCCTTAGGGCGCCTCTGAGTCCACCCAGCTCTAATGGGTACCTGACATTAATTGGGGAAAAGTAAAGGCGGTCGGTCGTTGTGCTGGTCACATGACAGCGTCGTTAATCGTAGGTCACAGAAACAGATGACCTTTACATCATCTGCCCTATAGACCACTGAAAGGTGAACTTGACTCTACTTTTTTATTTTATTAACAAAAAAAAAAGAAGTTTTTGGCTTTCTTTAAGTTAACGTATTAGGCAAAGTAATTACGCCTGCAAGGGTAAGTTGGACGAGCTGTCTGGGAGCTAAAACACAACTCAGAGCCTCATCAAGAGTTGTATTCAAGAGAACTAACAGTGAGTGTTGCAATAAACTCAAGTTTTTTTGTTTATTTTTTTTTTGGTACTAAATGGACCGGACTAGTAAAAGCCCAATTTGGTTGCGCTCAAATTTCGCAAGTGCCAGTCATTCGTCCTGTCTTTCACTGCTCTTGTCAGTGGTCAGTGTCTTAAATACTTTCTATTTGTCTGCTGACCATTCAACAAGGATGACCATAGCAGTCGTTGCAACAATGATCATTCACGGGGTAGCGAGCCGAGAAATTATCGTCAGAAAACACTGAGACTTTAGGTCCCGAGTCACGAAGCGACTAATATTGACTGCTCCCCTCCTAATAGACCCGCGGCGTGACATTCGCTGCCACAGGAGGGCGCCGAGTCACGGTGGGGAGTTTTACACCCAAATAGTTACCGCAAGCACCTTGCGTTGACCAAACGTCACATGCCAGGTGTCAGTGGCATTCAGAGTGGTAGAAGTCAATGCGATGTTCCAGTGGATCTTGTTTATTTCTGCAATTATCTTTATTTTTTTTTTTTTACAGATGAAAGACTGAATAAAAAAACAAGAAGGCAGACAGTTAATTTAAACCCGATTTCTATTGAATTTAAAGCGTAAGACTGAGTTCGTAATAGAGAGAAACGAGAAACATACACTTTTGTATTGGGACATGTCTCTTCAACCTTTTTTTTTTTTAGCTTCACGCATCATTTAATCCCAGAAAGCCCATTTTATATAAAAAAAAGTTTTTTGCTTTCTTGTATTTTAAAGTAGATTGTCTCTAATTTCCTCTTAATTTCTGTCTCTTTACGAAATTTCTGTTTTTTTATGTCTCTTTTTTTTTCCCACTCTCTCTGTCTCTCTCTTTTTCTTTCTCATGTTTTTCTCTCTCTCTGTCTCTGTGTCTCTCTTTGTTTATGTGTCTCTCTCCTTCTCTTTGCCTCTGTCTCTCTCTTTCTCTCTGTTTTTCTTCTGTCTATATGCCTATCTCTTGTGTGTGTGTCTCTATGTTATTCCCCCCCCCCCCTCGAGCTCTCTCTCTGTCTCTGTGTCTCTCTGTTTCTCTCTCTCTGTCTCTGTGTCTCTCTGTCTCTCTCTCTGTCTCTGTGTCTCTCTGTTTCTCTCTCTCTGTCTCTGTGTCTCTCTGTCTCTCTCTCTGTCTCTGTGTCTCTCTGTTTCTCTCTCTCTGTCTCTGTGTCTCTCTGTTTCTCTCTCTGACTATGTCTCTCTTCGTCTCTTTCCTTCTCTCTGTCTTTCTTCTGTCTCTGTTTGTCTATCTCTCTCTTTGTGCCTCTCTCTATGTGTCCCTCCCTCTCTCTCTCTCTCTCTCTCTCTTTACCATACATATTTAACTATCATTTTTCTCTAAATACAATTCAACACCCTGTCTTTCAATTTCTCTTTCTCTTTGTTTTATTCTGTCTGTTGCACTCCCCCCCCCTCCCTCTCTCTCTCTCTCTCTCTCTTCTCTTCCTCTCTCTTTGATCTATTCACTTCATGCTTTAGCAAACAAAACACGAGCTGCCTGGTAAACACAAAAATGTAACAGTCAAACCACAACATTGAAATAGATTCCCACCGGCTTGTAGCGTCATGAAACGTCGATAGGAAAAACAAAAGAATAAAAACAAAACTGGCAAAATACAACAAAATAAAATATGTTGAAAATAACTTTTTAAAATATTTATTTCAATTTACTTGCGAATTTATTATTCAGAATTTATTTTTTTTTAAACTCATGGGCTAGTTCCCTCTCCGTTTCATTCTCCGCCCCCCGACCCCCTCCCCCTTGTTTGTAAGCCCATCAAACTTACAGCGGAACTAATTGGAGAGATGAGAATGTCCTGGCAACAGCTTGTCCATGCATGAGCGTATCCAGCGATACGGGCATCCTTTTCATCTCTTTTCTATTGTCCTCTTGTCCCTCTGTCCTGATGTCCTAACACCCGTTTCGTTACTTCTAATAAGCTCACCACTTGACTCTTTTCCCCCCCCTCCCCTCTTTGGCTCAACAGATTTTTTTTTTGTTTTGTTTGCCCTCCAAGACCTGCATGTGTGAGCTGATTGAACCGGACTTGTGACGTATCACGCCAGCGTGCAGGTCGTTGCAAGGTGTGGCGTTAAAGTAAACACTCGCACGAGACACCTTAATGAGACACTTGCGGGAGACGACTGTCTGAGACAGAGTTTATGCCATCATTCACATGCGTTCGAGCGATTATTATTTTTGGGGGAGCTGGAAAAGAGGGGAGGGGGGTGAGGGGTGTTATTAATCCTTTTTCTAGGACTATAGTTGTCACAGAAGTGTGAGGACACAGAGGTCAGTGTTTATATCATCAACTGCTAGTAGAAACGTGGAGGTCTAACTGTGGCGTCTCGAGGGGTAATCTTTTCACTTTTCCACTCCTGGCGTGCTTACAGAGACCAATCTTGAACGTGTTAATAATAAAGGGTTCAAACCCCACAAGAAAGAGGCATGTGTTTAACATGGATCAATCGGCAATGCTTCAAGTACAGTTTGAGAAAATAAAACCATAAGATTATGTTCTAATTTTTTTTTTACCTTTACCTATCCCTTAGTCTATATGACCGTTGGGGCACAATTCAAGACTTGACGACCGTCTTTCTCCATTCCTCTGTCTTTTGGCTTAGTTAGAACCTCTTTCAATGACAGGCCAGTCCATTCTTTTATGTTGTCCTCCCATCGCTTTCTCTGTCTGCTTCTTATTTTTCCTGGTACTGTTCCCCGAAAGAAGGTCTTTGCGAGCCCAGAAGATCTTGTAATATGGCCATAGATTTTTAGCTTGCGTTTTTTTTGACGATAGTTAGCAGGTCATCAATCCGTCGGCGCTTACTTTGTTTTGCGTACATCAAATACTTGAGGATTTACATTTAATCAGGTTTCCTGGAGAGTGTTCACTTTTATGTTTAAGTAAGTAAAATTTCCCTTTCAAACATTGCGGTCTATAATACAGACGATGTAAAGGCCATCTGTTTCTGTGGCCTACTGTTAACGAGGGTGTCATGTGGCCAGCACAACGACCAACCAGCCTTTACTTTTCCCTAACTAATGTCAGGTACCCATTAGAGCTGGGTAGACTCAACAGCGCCCAAAGATTCTGAAACTAAAAATCCCAGTATTCGAACCCCGGACCCCAGTTCCAAGCAAAGCGCTTTACCGCTCAGCAGACTCGCCTACTTTCACTTTTATGTGCAGGAACAAAAACGAGGGAAATGTAAAAACAAATTTTTAAACAAAAAAAAAACAAACTATTATCTCCTTTATACAGCTGAACAACTTTTGTAAGCGTGATTATTTTGCTCTTAATAAGTATTGAATAATAGATTAAAAAAAAATGGAACATTTTTTACCCCCCTCCCCCCCCCATCCCTCCCCCCTTCGAATAATACATTCTGGTTAAGAGTGTGTATACGATTCTAATGCTAAGCCTATAGATCCAGACCTAGAAGACAGTGCACACAATGTTTCTGACTTTCTAGTTATTTAGTTCACTTTTTTTAAATGAACGTAGCGGGAATTCCCGCTATGTCTGTTCAAGATAAAGATTGTCAAGTCCTAAATTAATTTTAGACGATTATATTTTGAAAAATAAAACAGTCAAACGAGATTTTTTTCCAGTGTGACCAATTAGCTAGTAGTTCTTTTCCCAAAGGTATGCACCAACTGTCCAAATTTTAAGGAAAAAATCGTTAGAGTCATTTTCGATACCGGTATTCATGTCCTGGTTTTTCTACCCTGTTCCCATGAATTAGCAAGCTGAATAGAGAAATTGTAAAAAAAAAAAAAAAAAAAGACCGTAAGGTGATTTTATAATAATAATAATAATAATAATAATAATAATAATGTCTTTTGGCCTGGATAAGTGTGGCATCATAAGCATTAAAAAGGGCAAGGCAACGAACACAAACATTGAATTTGAAGGCATCGAGGAATTGAACTCCGCCTCTATTTATAAATATCTTGGAATAAACCAGAATGCCAAGATAAACCATAAGAAATTAAAAGAGGACTTTCTTGGCAAATATAGGCAAAGAGTTAATAAAATCCTCAACACCAAACTGTCTGGCAGTAATCTCATCACTGCAATAAACAGCTGGGCCGTCCCTGTGCTCCTTTACACGTTCGGTGTGATCAAATGGACTGACACCGACCTACATGACATTGACAGACTCACTAGAAAATTACTAACCAAGTTTCGATGCCTACACCCCAAGTCCTCCACCATAAGGTTATACCTGCCCAGGAAAGATGGGGGTCGTGGATTGCAGAACATCTTCAAATTGTGTAAGATGCAAGTTTTAAAAATACGATCAAAACTGCTCGCCTCCAGCAACAAATTAGTTTCCTTCCTACGGAAATACGACTCCGATGCAACCCCCCTGAACCTACACAATGCTGATGTCAATATAGGTTTGGACGACGTAGGGCATGAGATTCGCCAATGGGAAGAAAAAACACTCCACGGAAAATTTCCGGCTTCATTACATGGGGACAACATCGACAAGGCTGCTTCCTTAACATGGCTCAAAGCAGGTCATCTCTACCCTGAAACAGAAGGCTTTGTTACAGCAATACAGGACAGAGTAATCAGGACAAAAAATTACGAGAAGCATATCCTGAAACTCAATGTTGTCGACAAATGCCGAAAATGTGGAAATGTGGGCGAGTTGATTGAACACATTATGGCAGGATGTCCAGCCCTATCAGAATCAGCCTACCTAGGTCGCCATAACCAAGTTGCAAAGTTAATACACCAACACTTGGCTTTGACGTACAAATTGATCGGTAAGGACACTCCCCCTTATTATAAATACTCTCCGCAAGAGGTTCTTGAGTCTACTGATTATCTGCTGTACTGGGATAGGCCTATTCTGACCGACAAAACGGTAGATTTCAATCGCCCGGATCTGCTGTTCATCGATAAAAAAGAAAAAACCGCTACCATTATCGATATCGCTGTACCACTGTCTCATAATTTAAGAAAAACTGAGATAGAAAAACAAAGAAAATATGGGAACCTAGGCTTGGAGATTAAGCGTCTATGGAAATTGTCCAAAATAACAATATACCCCATTGTTATATCAACCGAGGGGATAATAACAACTGACCTCACAGACACCTTCAAGGCCCTTAACATTCCTAGGAACATCTTCGTTGCCTGTCAGAGGGCGGTACTGCTGCAGACCTGCCACATCACCAGAAAATTCCTCAGTGGAAACTGTTAAAGGGACTACGATGAATTTTGTTTCTCTTTAGCGAAACTCGACCCTGGCAGCGCCAGAGAATGACTACTCGTTCATTTCTAACATAATAATAATAATCTTTATTGTCCGTATGGAAATTTGTCTTACAATTTGTGCATTACACCAAACAAAAAAAACACTATAACTATAAGAAACCAAAGTGTACATTCACACCAGACTCACTCATAATTTACATGTGACAAAGTTTATATCAGGTTGTTAAAACGTGGAATGTAAATACTCATTGTGGAGCCCACCTTGAAAACAGAAGTCTTCATCTGCATAATTAATTACAAAAGAACATTCAATATACATCCAGCAAAGAAATAATAATGAATAATGAAAGCACAAATTGCATGTCGCCACATGTTTGTCATGTGCTGTAAACTGTTGCTATTCTAGCGCTAAGTGTACACGTGCTAAAAGTGATAACCAAAGTGTTTTTCACTTTAAACTACTGTTATGGCATGATTAGGAATTAATTATTTGTTTCGGAAATAGGGGAAAGTTTTGACTTCAGAGACAATGACGTGACTAGTAAAAACAAGACTAGGTTTTAGATATAGAACGAAATATCAGTCGACGTAAACAGACTACTTCCATGACGCCTTAGAGATAGGAAGCTTGGTATGAACGTAGAGAGTTAGCTGACATTCGATGGTTCCCTTCATTGCTATTAAACTTGTTCGAAATTCAGTATCAGCGTCGACTAACTTTTATCAATTATTCAGCTCTTCACCGATGTTACTGGATTACGTATTACATTGAGTATTACCTCCCCTCCATTTGTTTTTGTTTTTTTTTTTGCATTAGACACCCCCCCCCCGCCCCGGAAGCGCATAACAATAAACAAGGTCACGGAGCTATGTTTAAGTTCTCTGTTGCTAAATAAACACAAACATATTTAAAAAAAAAAATAATAGTAAGTAGTATTGAATCCATTATTTTGAATCTATCGTATACGGTTATTAATTTTTAATAGATAACGGTGATAAATGTGTGCATTTGATTGATTCATTAATTGTGTAAAGTTTAACGTTCAACCAAGAATGAAATCTGGAGAGTTAACTTGTACAAAATTTGTACCAGACAGACAGACAGTTGGACAGAGTGACTTGATATAAGCTTTTTAAGAAGATCCTCTTGTTACTCTTACTTTTGCATATAACAAGGTCTTCGAGGCTCACAAATACCATCCTTCGGGGAACAGTACCAGGAAAAAGAAGAGGAAGCAGACAGAGAAAGCGACGGGAAGACAACATAAAAGAATGGATGGGCCTGCCATTGAAAGAGGTTCTAACTAAAGCAAAAGACAGGGATGAATGGAGAAAAACGGTCGACAAATCTTGCATGGTGCCCCAACGGTCCAACAGACTAAGGGATAGGTAAAGGTAAAAAAGAGATGCAGGCAAGTCTTAGCGAATGTTTTATCAGTGAATATACGACATTATACAAAGACTTACAGGCGCACATTATCAATTAATTTCCATTTATTCAATTAGATGAAAACTATAACGCAGTACATATTGCATATTACATTGATCCTAAAACTGCTACGCCAAGTGTCACAGCTGTGCCAGGGATGTGTCTCGCTCGAGGTGCATCGATAATTGCTTACCAAAGCAGTGTCACCATTCATCTTAGTGACACAAAACAATGCTTTTTTTTTGGTAACATACGGACGGACATCTAACAAAAAAATACATAAACACAAGCTCGCAAACAAAAAAAATAATCTAAGAGAAAGAATAACAAGAGGGGAAAACAAAGCACTGTGTTGAGACCAGCTTTTGATGAAGATTGCTCGGTCAGGTCTCAACATGTGGTCTTTAAGAGGGAAGGGGGGTCCACCAATCAAACGCAGAGTTTAAAAGTCTTAAACATTTAAGCCCCACAGCGATTTCCACTGCTTATGTGCAATATTGATATTGTGGACATTATGAGGTTAATATGGACGATGCTTAGACAGTGTTGTGCTGTTTTCCTTTTTACAAAGCTTATATCAACTCACTCTGTTTGTCTGTCTTTCTAGCCAAAAGTTTGTACACTTATTTCTCCAACACCCAATCTCAGATCAAGCAGAAGATTTGCACAATTATTTCTTTTACCTGACAATACAAGAATCAATATAAAAAAAAAACAATTATTTAATTAACTATTGGAATTAAATTATTTTGTTTGATATCAAACAAGGGAAAGAATTTGTACTTGCCTGAAGTGATGGTTTAATCTGAATTAGACTATAGAAACAATAGATAACTATACAATCGTCCACGTTTATAGGCTCTCCACTAGCAGAGTGGCTACCGACTTGGCTTAAGAAGCCTTAGAAGGCTTGAGCCATCAGTTCCCCCCCCCTTTTTTTTTATTATTATTAAAATGCTTTTTTAGCTGCCCCCGAAAGGGGAAAAGACGCTATTAGTTTTGTGTGGAATGTCTGTCTGTCCGTCCGTCCATCCGTCCCGTTAAGATATTCCAAATTTTGATGCAACGGCTAATTTTTTTCATTTCTAAAAGCGAAAAATCTAATTTTTGAAATCATTTATGTAAGCAGTTTTTTCATAAAATACACCACTTTTACAACTATTCACTATTAATATTAAAAAATACTGGAGTCTCTTTAGTAGGGGAGATATTTATTTACCATATTTTTAGCACATTTATGCAAATGCTAACTACTACATTTACACACAAAAAAAGTTTTTCTTTTTTTTTTAAAGAGAAAAAATCTATTTAGTATGCATATAAGTTGTACAGAATTTAAAACAACAAATAATAAGTAGTTTTTCATATTATCTCGTGAACTGCACTGTACATACATCAATGTATAGCACGTACCTATATTATTTTTTTTCTGGAGGATTTGAATAAGAGGTTGACCATTTACAAAAGAATTAGATTTGAATGAATGAATTGGATATTCATTATAAGACAATCAGTTAGGCCAGGTTCACATGTAACTTCACATTCACTTTTACCTATTTTTTGGTCTGCTGGATCGCTGGGGCACAACACAAGTTCTGTCAACTTCTTTCTCCATTCTTCTCTGTCATTTGTCTTTTATAGAATTTCATTCTGATGTTCTTTCTGAAAATAAGCTTTGTTTTTTTTTAAAGTATTTTTTTATTGTTTGTTATTTCACGGATTTCGCATTAACAAAAATCATTAAGAGACTTTTAACAGTTGTACGTAATTAGATGATGTCAGCATGGCGTGCAACAGGTGAAGGTGACATGTTGACGTCACTAGGTCACACATGATCGCATTTAATAATCCTTTATCTATTTTTATTATGAATCTTTTATTTTGTCATCTTTGTTGATGTTGTTTCTCTGTCATTTAAAATTTGTAAACTGAAACAAAAATTCGCATTTGATCAAGGGAAACCATTGTAATATGGTCTTTTAATATGGTCTTTTAATATGGTATTTAAAGCTAGTTTATAAATATCTAAAAATGAAATTTTTTATTACTGGTTTGGGGAGGGGGCAATAGATAAGTGTTATAACCATGTTGACTTTATTTTGTTTCTACTTCAGCTACTTCTACTTTTTGCTATATCTCTATTCAAGTCATTTCTTTGTGGAGGGTGGGCGGACTCTGATCTCGAAAACGGCTCTAACGATTTTCCTAGAAATTTGACAGTTGATGTATATCAGTAAGAAAAGAATTACTAACACGTCGGCCACATAGGGAAAACTCTAGTTTGAACGTACATTTTTTTTTTAAAGTAAAAATAAATAAATGTAAATTTGGCTAGAGAAAAAATCTAGGTCTAAATTCTACATCGATTTTTAAAGGACTATCTCGTTCTTGAAAAAGGCATCGCTTTCGGGAATTCCCAAAATGTTTGGCTTTTTTGATCCAAGAGTCTAATAAATGAATATTCAGGAAAATTTTGCGCATTGACATCTTAGTCTAGATCTAAATGCTTCTCATTGGAATATTAAAAGGCAGGGCCGGTCCTAACAATTGCGGGGCCCTATGCGAAACGGATTGCGCGGGGCCCAGTCTGGGTAGGGATAAGGATAATATGTGAAAATTAAGATATCTGTATTTGAGAATAAATTTGCCTTTGAATTTTATTCATTCTTAACTAAGTGCAATATCACGATCAAATTAAATGTACGAGCCTTGCGTGTAGCGAAGTCATACAGTATATCATCAAAAATTTGTTTCCTGCATAGATCACTCTCAGAAGAAGTGGCATAAGACCTGCCCTGTTAAAAGGTGTACTGGAGCTATACATTCGCTTAACCAGGATTCTTTTGGGGTGTGAAAGCGCAAGGGGCGGGGTTTGAAAATCTAATTCCCTTAAGGAAACAGTTCCAGGAAAAAAAAAAAGAAGAGGCAGACAGAGAAAGCAACGGGGAGACAAGTCAAAGAATGGTTGGGCATGCCAGTGAAAGAGATGCTATTCAAAGGAATGGAGAAAGACGGTTGACAGATCATGTGTGGTGCCCCGACAGACTTTGGGATAGGTGAAAAGAGATTCAATATTAGATAATGGGAAAAAGTAAAATCAAGTTAACGCTCTTTTAACTGAGAAGGTGACAGAACAGCACCAAACCACCACCCTCTGTTTCCGGACTTCACCACCTCCCTCAATTCCAGGACATCTCTACCTCCCATAAACCCTAGAACTCAACTCCCACCCCCACCCAACTAGGTCACTTCCCATCATTTCAGAATTCAACCACCTCCCCCTCCCATTCCAGGCCTTCACCACTTTCTCCCATCCCAGAGGTCTTCCACCCTCTCTCATCAACTACTTCCTCCATCCCATGACTCCACCACCTCCCATGACTCCACCACCTTCATCATCCCATGACTCCACCGCCTCCCTCATCCCATGACTCCACCACCTCCCTTATCCCATGACTCCACCACCTCCCTCATCCCAAGACTCCACCACCTCCTTCATCCCATGACTCCACCACCTCCCTCATTCCATGACACCACCACATCCCTCATCCCATGACTCCACCACCTCCCTCATCCCAAGACTCCACCACCTCCCTCATCCCATGACTGCACCTCCTCCCTCATCCCATGACACCACCACCTCCCTCATCCCATGACTCCACCTCCTCCCTCAGCCCATGTCTCCACCACCTCCCTCATCCCATGACTCCACCTCCTCCCTCATCCCATGACACCACCACCTCCCTCATCCCATGACTCCACCTCCTCCCTCATCCCATGTCTCCACCACCTCTCTCATCCCATGACTCCACCACCTCCCTCATCCCATGACACCACCACCTCCCTCATCCCATGACTCCACCTCCTCCCTCATCCCATGTCTCCACCACCTCCCTCATCCCATGACTCCACCACCTCCCTCATCCCATGACTCCACCACCTCCCTCATCCCATGACTCCACCACCTCCCTCATCCCATGACTCCACCTCCTCCCTCATCCCATAACACCACCACCTCCCTCATCCCATGACACCACCACCTCCCTCATCTCATGACACCACCACCTCCCTCATCCCATGACACCACCACCTCCCTCATCCCATGACACCACCACATCCCTCATCCCATGACACCACCACCTCCCTCATCCCATGACACCACCACCTCCCTCATCCCACGACACCACCACCTCCCTCATCCCATGACACCACCTCCTCCCTCATCCCATGTCTCCACCACCTCCCTCATCCCATAACTCCACCTCCTCCCTCATACCATGACACCACCACCTCCCTCATCCCATGACTCCACCACCTCCCTCATCCCATGACACCACCACATCCCTCATCCCAAGTCTCCACCACCTCCCTCATCCCATGACTCCACCTCCTCCCTCATCCCATGACACCACCACCTCCCTCATCCCATGACTCCACCACCTCCCTCATCCCATGACACCACCAAATCCCTCATCCCAAGTCTCCACCACCTCCCTCATCCCATGACTCCACCTCCTCCCTCATCCCATGACACCACCACCTCCCTCATCCCATGACTCCACCACCTCCCTCATCCCATGACTCCACCACCTCCCTCATCCCATGACACCACCACCTCCCTCATCCCATGACTCTCCACCACCTCCCTCATCCCATGACACCACCACCTCCCTCATCCCATGACTCTCCACCACCTCCCTCATCCCATGACTCCACCACCTCCCTCATCCCGTGACACCACCACCTCCCTCATCCCATGACTCTCCACCACCCCGACCATGAGATAAAAAAAAATCATTACTATAATTAATTGTTTTATCTATTGAGTGTCGTGCCAAAGCGTGTGATGTTTTTTTTTTTTTTTTTTTTGTTGTGTTTTTACGCGAGCGACAACAGCCCGCCAAAATCATCAGGTGACAGGTTACCGAATCTGGTATTCACAGCCTGTTAGCAACCAAGGGACGTAAGCATTAGCACCAGCTGTGGCACGCGACTCTGTTGTATCGGAAAGCACTGGTTAGTGTTTCAAGCGGGCACACATCAAGGGTCGTAATCCAACCGTGATGAGGATGAGTAGATCAGCTACATTTATGGCCCTTTGCCACCATCAGTTATTGACTGTTACAATATTGTCAGACACACGTAGAGCTAATTAAACGAAATTATCCTAATTTCATTCTTTAAAAAAAAATCTGTTTAAAAAAATATATCTGTTATGTTAAATTCATTCTTCATTCCTTACTGCCCCCCGAAAAGGGAATAGCCGCTATAAGTTTTGTGTGGTCTGTCCGTCTGTCTGTCCGTCCGTTAGTGTTATTTAAATTGATAATTATTACTGTTGTATTGTATACCTTATTTTAAAATGGCATGATTTTCTAGTATGGAGGTTATATTTTTCTAAGGATTCCTTAGTTTGCTTATTTGCTTTCACATCAAATGTCGACCTTTTTACATCCTCCGGGTCGACAATGGTACGCCGCTTTTTTTTATCTATTATTAGGAACTTTAATTATTTTCAAAATTTTATTTATAAATGGTTTCAGCTTTGATGAATACAAATGTGGTACTAAGGGATGAAACAACGATAGATTCGTACTTGGCAGGAGTACTTTTTATTAGGTACCTCGTCTTCTCCTTTGTTACTGTCGTAATAGTTGGAATTCTAGACCCACGGAAGGTCCTCTTCATCGACCTGTCTGAACAAGCAGATTTAAATTGGTTACATCCCCATTACCTATTACCGATGACTCGTATCAAAATTCGCTTACATTAGAGGCGGAGTCGAAGGCTGAGCACACAGACATCACTCTCCCTATAACCTCTTCTGTGTACCGAATCAGCCGCAGGGCCGGCCTTAGGCCACTGCAACCGATGTGGTCGCAGTGGGCCCCGCGCTTTCATACGCCCCTCGCTAATTCTAAGTGTAAATTATTAAATTAAACCATTATAATTTATATATTATAACAGGGTTTCCAAAGCCTTCTGATTTTGAGGAAATCTCCTGAAAAGACAAAATATACGAAAATGTCTTGGAAATCACCTGAAAAGGAAAATATACGAAAAAGTCCTGGAAATCTCCTGAAATTATAAAATCTCCTGAAAAATGAACACGATTGTCATTTTTGGGATGCCAGTGAATAAAAACAGCATTGTGAGCTTTCATTTTTTTTTTTTTTTTTTTTTTTTTTGCAAAGACGAAAATATTTTGTAATAAAAAAAAATCTTAATTTTGACATTATGCTTATCCCTACCCAGACTAGGCCTCGCGCTATCCGTTTCGCATCGGGCCCCGCAATCGCTATGGCCGGCCCTGATCAGCCGTGCGTGTCTCAGACATAAAACACCCACTTGAGCAACGTTTGTGGATAATGACATGTCTGTTGGGACTCTCTTCCATCCTCTCCAGTGCTATGGACTCGGTCCCTAGGCACCCCCTACTACGGTTCTGTTTTGCTTCCCTATTAGGATAATAGTTTCCTCTTAAGACAGTTTCTGCATGTGGGCAACATTGATGCTTCTTCTCAGGGCCGGTCCTAGCGATTGCGGGGCCCTATGCGAAACTAATAGCGCGGGGCCTAGTTTGTGTGGGAATAAGGATAATACTCGAAAATTAAGATTTTGTATTAGAAAATAATTCGACTTTGAATTGTATTCATTCTTTACTAAGTTAAAAATTGCGATCTGTACTTTATGAACCTTGTAACCAATGACATATTTAAATGCCAGTGACTATAAAAGTAAATAAAGTATTGGAACTTCCGATTAAGATGAAATTTGCCCGATTATTACATTTTATTACATGAAAGCTGACAAAGCTTTTTTTTTTTTTTTATCGCGCGTATGATTTGCGTTTTCCGCAATGAATGACACCCACAAATGACAATTTTGTCAATTTTTCTGGAGATTTTTTAGAGTTTTCAGGAGATTTTTATGGAAATTCAGGAGATTTACATGAGTTTTTCGTATATTTTTTCGCAATTTAATAATTAGGCTATACCTTGAATTAGCGCGGGGCCTATGAAAGCGCGGGGCCCACTGCGACCGCATAGGTTTCAGTGGCCTAAGACCGGCCCTGCTTCTTCTTCTTGTTCTCTAAGTAATGTCTATATAAGATTTTTTCCTGAAAAACGTTGCCCGGACAGCAAAGGGACATACATATTTTAAATTAGACATAGTGGTAAATTAAATGTGGCTGTGGCATGTCCTGACCAATGCACAGCTGAACTAACTCTGGACAACTCTTCAGTACAGGGAAAGGCGAACACAGAAGTATGGCTGCCTGGTCGTCTGCTATGGACTGTGGGTTTGAAGGTTCCGGGCACTACTGAACTCTGGACGATTCTGCAAATACCGGCACTCTCGATATACACCTATTTATTTGAGGTTCACGGCAATACACGGTAGAATGGCTGTCTGTTCGTGTGGTATCCGCACACGTCAAGAAGGTACCGGGTACGAGCCTTCACCGCCGCTAAACTAAAATTACTCAACTTTACCCTTTCAGTAATGGATATTATGCAATTATATTTTCACCGATTAATAAACTTAAAAATTTTAATTTTATAAACCAAAATACTCATACCAGTTTATCGCTAGCTAGATAGTAAATTCTCAAATAAATATGTATTCGATTCCACCAAATTAAACGAACAGGCTTTCTATTTAAAAACACTATTAGGAGCAATACGCACACCTCACTCATTCAAAACAAAGGTCAAGTAGTTAAAAACTCAGCAAACTTTCCCTTGATTATTTACTATTATGGTTTAATATTAAGTAGTCTTCTTCCAATACACAGTGACACTCCTCACTATTTTGGTACAGTCACTTATCCATTTTACAGATCTATCTCAAGAATTTTACCTGGTAATGACCATTTAATACACAACAAAACCAAAGACTCATACACAACACTCAAAAAGCTGCTACAAGGAAGCCTAGTGAATAGGATTAAGTTGGGGAGAGTTCTTGGTGGGACAGAACTTACATACACATTCATAAACCTACACAGCAAACATATCACACCAAAAGCTAGAGAAATAACTTATAGACTCATCTTTGGGGTGACCCCCTATAGTTAAAAAACGGGCAAATGCCCTTGAATGTAAATTATGCCATCTTGAAAATGCTGATAACGAGAAGCATATATATTTGGAATGTCCATTATTCCTTAAAGTTAAAAATACTGTAAGAGACTTGTTAGAAGCTAACTGTGGCAACTATGTGAATCTAAACTTGTCTATTGTTTTAAACAAGTTGCCAAAACTGAAAAATAAAATGGCTAATGATTTCAATTTGATTATTGTTTCTGAATATCGGAATCTTGTTTTGACTTGCAGGCTCAAAGCTTTACATAATAATAATGTGTTTGATTCTAATTACTTAGCATTGACATTTAGGAAAATTATTCGTTTTATGGTAGAGAATTATTTAGTTTGATTTTTAAATGGTTGTACAATACCCAAGCAGTATTCCAGAAATGGGGTTGGTGATATTTGATATTGTATTATTTGTTTTAAGATAGATAAAAAGAAATGTGTGTTTATTTGTGTTTATATATCTATGAAGAGTAGGTGTGTATGGTTATGCATCTATTAATCAATGTGTAAGTATATTTGTGTATTTACTTTTATTCCCGGTTAGCTATTTATTAGTTTTTGATATGCTATTCTTATATCATATTAGCGGCTCTGAATAATCCATCACATCTGGTGGCTTCAGTACCTATTTGGTATGTGGGTGCGGTCATGCATGTGTTAGTGTGTACGTGTTGGTGTGAATTTGCTTTTAATTTTGGTTGGTTATCCTTTAGTTGTTGATATGCGTATCCTTGTATCATTTTTCTGTCTCTGATGGTTTCAATAGTTATGTAGTATGTCTTTGCTATTAAATAATATTTTCATTACTATTATGTAAAGTAGTGAGGTATAGGTTAATCATGTTTCAAATTTTGTCTTTAATTCTTTAATATTTGTGAAGTGTGAGAACTTACAAATAAAAATTTAAAAAAAATGTTAAAAAAATAAAAATAAAAAGTCTACAAAAGAGGCCAAAAAAAGAGGCATATAAAGCCCAAAAAAGAGAAAAACGAAGCCTTTTTTTTTTTTTTTTTTTTCGGAAACATAGACCTGACATTATTCAAGAGAAACTAATAGTAAAAGAGCTTTTAAATGAAATGTTAATGAAAGATTTACATTATTTTACATGAATACTTAGGGATTGCCCAAAGCAAAGATAAGGAAGGCCTAGTTGTCACTTATCTCCATTCAGTACATTTATAGTTATTAGAGCAATGCTTGTCTGTTTATTTCGTGCTTCATGGCGATTTGGTTACACAATGATGGTTTATGCTTCATGAGTCTTTTTTCTGTAACCCTCTCATTGTATCTTAGTTTTTCTAGCCATGAGGTCAAGTAACGCTCGGTATGCCGAGCCGAAGTGGAGAGGATAATGATATTTTTTCCATGGCACAACATGCTAAAGGCTTTAAACAAGAATTGAACAAGACTTGCACAAGAATGGAACTAGACTTGCACAAGAATGGAACTAGACTTGCACAAGAATGGAACTAGACTTGCACAAGAATGGAACTAGACTTGCACAAGAATGGAACTAGACTTGCACAAGACTTGCACAAAATGACGACTAGGACGTGCACAAGAGTTGCACAGGATTGCTCATTAAAAAAAAAAAAGATTACAAAGAAAGTGTGTGTGATAACACAAACTCAGAGGCGCCCACCCCCATTTTCCCAACTGGGCCAGACAAATGATAGGGTCATAGAGCATTTCGAAAGCTACACGCATGACATTGACCTCATTCAACAATCATAAACAAACAACATTTTGCCACGTGGTTCTCTATATCTTCTATACAAATTACGCAATCCATAAGACTGTCACGTGATACGTAATTTTCATTATTTTATCAATATTATCACGTGGCTAAATGTTGTTTGTTTACGATTGGTGAATGAAGTCCATAGCGCTAAATAAAGACAACTATTTGTAATCACTTCAACAATAATATTGGTGACTAGTTTAAAACCACAAGGCTGCCTACTTTCACTAACACTTTTCAATATCTTCCTTTAAAAAATCATGGAAGATGCTTTCGAAGGCTATGCAGGTACTGTAAGCATAGAAGGAAGAATTACTAACTTGCGCTTCGCAGATGATATTGACGGCCTAGCAGGGACAGATGAAAAACTAGCTGACTTGGTGATGCGAATTGGCATATGATATAAAAATAAATGCTGAAAAAAAATCATAACCAAATTGCACAGTCCACACCAGCCCTTTCAAAACTTAAAATAATACGGAAAGACAAAGGCTTAGCCATCGGTACGAAAATCAGACTGATGCGCTCCTTGGTCATGGCCTCATTTTATATGCTTGTGAGTCTTGGACGCTGACTGCAGAGCTAGAGAGGAGGATCCTAGCAATGAAATTGAGATGCTACAGAAGGATCACATGTAGGCTATCACATTTAAAGACCGCATCACAAACCAAGAGATTAGAGACAGGGTTACTGCAGCGATTAGACCCCATGATGACCTGCTAACTATCGTAAAAAACGCAAGCTAAAAATCTATGGCCTTATTACAAGATCTTTTGGGCTCGCAAATACCTTCCTTCAGGGAACAGTACCAGGAAAAGAAGAAGAGGCAGACAGAGAAAGCGATGGGAGAACAACATAAAAGAATGGACGGACCTGCCATTGAAAGGGGTTCTAACGAAGACAAAAGACAGAGAGGAATGGAGAAAGACGGTCGACGAATCTTGCATGGTACCCCAACAGACTAAGGGATGGGTAAAGGGTAAAGGTAAAAAGTGTAGTCCAATAGATTTATTATTTTTAGTCTTATATTATACAGACTTCAAAAAAAAGAAAATGATTACGTCTTGATCTATTACAAAATATTATTACATGACTATTCCAAAGTAATTGATACTATTACACTTATTAAAAGGTTTGTTTGTTTTTTTAAAGAATCTTAAAAAATGTTTTTCTTGTTTTGTTTTTTTTTAAACAATGTAGGTTTTGTTTAGTGTATAGCGAAGTGCCTAATTCTCCTAGGTCTAGATCTAGATCTACATTATTAGGCGACCATTTGTAACGTTGTTTTCAGTTTATTGTTTAAACTTTGTTTATATTTCTACATAAACCATATAGTCGGATCGACACCAGAAGAAATGTACGTACATCTATATAGGGAGATAAACTAAAACCAGATGGCGTCTCTATCAGCCATAGGAAAGACAAGCAAAAAGATGGCCAACACAGTTATCCATTCCAGGAAAGGTGCTTGCTTGTATCCTCTCAGAACCGAAAGATATTGTGGACCCACATCTTCCTAGCCAACAAGCCCGTTTTCGCAAATAGAGATCGTGAAAAATATCTAATTGCGGCGCGACGCATTATTTTTGGTCAGCCCATGGAATGGAACTCTCCTCTTTAAGTCAGTTTCATTGACTATAAGAAGGTGTTAGAAAGCGTGGACAGACAGTGAGTCATTACTGCAAGCACCATGGAGGGCCTGAAAAAAATGTACTAACATCATTAGGAAGTCAAATGATTGTATGACTCACAGAATAGTGCAACTCAGACAACTGACAGATGCATTCAAAGCTGAAAGTGAAACAAGGCTGTTTATTCTCTCCCCTTACTGTTTCTGCTAACCATAGAGTGCGTCATGAAGGGTATGTCTGGTTTATAGTGGACTTTGTGTAAGCAGCTATATGACTTTGGCGTCGCAAATGACCTGACGGTTCTCTTTCACACACAACAGCAGGAAAAGATGAGAATCGTTGCGGACGACGCAGTTAGACTGAGTCTTACCATAAACAGCTGGAAGACCAAGCTGTTCAAAATTAAATGAGCCCAGCGAACTACGAAATGAAGTGAATGAAATATAGACAGACGTGATAAGCATAGATACCAGTTTAACTTCAATTTTCATCTTCATAGCGCAGAATCTACAGTGGTATCTTCCTTGAACGCAAGCAGCAGTATTGAAAACACTGAAAAGTACATGTCAGTGGGGCGAACCCTCTTTCGTTGCCCAAGGATCGAATCTCTCATTGTTTGATATGCGAGGCAACAGCTTTTTATTTATCTTCTTCGCGGTGCGCTCAATTAGGAGAAAAACGACAAAGCAACAAAAGTTTACTACACAAGTGACGCCCCCCCCCAAAAAAAAAATATTTATAATTATTTATTGTGCATAATGGTGTTTTCAGTAATTATTATTAGAAACACAAAGCTCCACCCTGTTTAGTTTTATGTGAGTTGAAATTCTATCAGGAGATGCGCTCAGCTGCCAACAATAGATCAGCTTTTGTAATCCCCGCTTCACACCGCAAGCTGCGTGGCGCGTGCGTGTCGTTGCCGCTCCTTCCATTGTCTCCGTGACGCCGCGCGTGCATGTCGGTGCACACAAAAGGTCAACCTGCCGAACCGTGAACTGCACGTGTGAATGAGCGCTAAGCTATCGGGAGATTCAAAGCCCACTTGTTGCAATAGGATTGTGGACTCAAGTTGTTATTTTTAAGTTTTTTGTACTTTATAAATTGTTTGCAGTTTAATTACAAAAAAAAGAATGAAATGAACGGACGATAAACAACAAGGGCGGATAAATCTGCCAAGGAAATCTGTTGCCGCCATAATTAGATCAAGCAAATTAAAAAAAAAGAAGAAAAAATTGTACTGTTGAGACACTTATCAGGTTTCTCCAATAATAACGCAGCATATGCTAAAAATTGCGCAAAAAAGCCTCCCTTTATTCAAATGAATACATTTCAAAGCTCTCGGTATCCTCGAGAATTAATTGCCGAAGAAACAAAACATGACTCGAGTTTGATCTTTTTAAAACGAAAAATGGAAATTATTTGATATATTTGAGTGTACCTCTAAACTTGGCTCGCTGCATTTAAAAAAAAATCGATTTTGAGGCAATCATATTATTCCATCATATTTTAAAGCAGGTTTTATATCACGAGCAATGTTTATCAGCCCCTGTAGAAAAGTCGTTAGGAGAGGATTCGACCATTTGGACACGGAACCTCTGTTGTAAATGTGAAAAGGTTCTCCTTTCTAACTTGTGTTTTATGTGGGCTTATCTGCTTCTAGGGATGGCGGTTAACGAGGGTGCTGTGTGGCCAGCACAACGACTAACTGCTTTACTTCCGCTACGTAAGTCAGGTACCCGTTAGGGCCGGAACAAACAACACAGCCACATTGTAGCTTTTTTTTTTTTTTTTGGACCGGTTCCGGCTCAGTTTTGATGCCCGTTGCTGACACCGTGGAGAGTCAGTAGAAACAGTGACGCACATCTTGCAAGAGTGTCTACAGTTCCGTGAGCTGCGGGGGAATATGTATGTAGAGGCACATTACCTGTATGGGAGCTATGAGGCACTACGCCAAACAGCAGAGTTTCTCGCCAAGGCTCTACGTGAGGATTAGCCCTTCCAGCCTTGTTACCAATTCATCTCAGTTACCCATTAGAGTAGAGTGGACTCAGAGACGTCATAACATTCCTGAAGCTCAAAATCCCAGTCTTCACCGGGATTTGAACTTAAGACGTCAGCCTAGCGCTTTACCAGTCAGCCACCAAGGCCTAGACCTGTCGTTGGGCTGACCATATAACATCCACGTAAAATCATGCAAAGTAAAGTTGCCCTTTTAGACCTTGCAGTCTATAGGGCAGATGAGATAAAGCTCCTCTGTTTCTGTGGCCTGCAGTTAACGAAGGCACAACGACCTTTACATTTCCCCAACTAATGTCAGCTACCCATTAGAGGTGGGTGGACTCAGAGGCGCCCAAAAATCCCGAAAGTAACATTAAAAAAAAAAAAACCTGTTGTCACAGATATATCTATCTACCAGCCTCATAGACATTAACTCTTTCTCTCCGTAATTATTTACCACATTCTGGTGGAATCGACGCTGGTATCGTCAGTTAGGAGAGAAAGAGTTAAGTCTTTATGTGAACTGGATAAACAACTTTGACAAGGGTGCTTTATCCACTCCTCACCACCTCATTGAGAAGTCATAAAAAAACAACAACACACAAACAATGCGTTATTTTCGAATATATTTGTCAGTTTGATTTATACTTGTATACTTTTTCTTCACCTGAGCAAGAAAATTGAAAAAAAAAAGTTATTTCTTAGTTCTATTTCATACTCCTCTATATAAAGATCGCGTTGTCTCTTCTGGGCTCACTTCCGTGGTTTACGGTTAGTTGTTTGTTTATTGCTGCCAACACAAGCAATCTCCTCAAAGCAGATGCCAACTTTTCTCACGCTTGATCGCCAATCTCACTTGCCCATATGAAAGCACGTAGCTCTTCCTAAGTCGTCATCCAACATGGCTGCGAAAAGATCACCCGCTTGGAAAATATCTTTCTAATATCGTGGAAATTTTCTTTAAAACAATAATTTCGGGGGAGATAAATAACGATGCCCCCCCTTTTTTTTTCCTTCACCCTACCCCCCAATGGATTGGTGGGATAATTTCCAGACCAAAGGGCCATAACTCACAAGCTTTTTAACGAATCAATTTTGAATCAAGAGCAAAGTTGTGTTGGATTCAATTAATATTCATTCAGTTGTCCCCCTTGACGGGGTGTTAATGTTTCCTGGGCAGCGCTACCCGGCCGAGCTCCACTTAATGGCTAAATATCTGCTGGTTTATGGCGATGTCCTAACATTGGCATCATTGGGTGACCGGGTGCTGATTTCTCACGTGAGGGATACACGTTTTAATATGGACATTATAATGACATTTGGTGGATTTTGTGCGGAAGTTAAATGGATATTTTCTTAACCGTAAAAGGGGGGGGGAGATAAGTGGTCTAGAGGTAGCGCACCTAAATGTGAACAGAGGTTCTAGAGTTTGAGTTACGATGACTGCTTTGCTTTTTGGCTCTGCCTTCGCCCGTGACATTTTATTGGGGAAAATAACAATAATGTCGTTGTGCCAGTCACATAACATCCTCGTAGACACGCTTCTAAGAATGCTAAAAACTCGATTAGGCCACTTAAAACTGATGCTACCGTCACCTGAGCTGAATTACATGATCATGCTGTTTGTCAGTACTGAGAGGTACTGAGGGGTACTGAGAGGTACTGAGGGGTAGCCTCAGTTTGTGTTTCCATCACGATATATATGTTTGCAAGACTACAGAGTTACTGACGGTCGTTGACTTATATCATCAGTTTGCTTGTAGAAAAACCAAGTCGATGTATGCGATATAATTTTTAATTGTAGAAATTGAAATAAAATGAGAAAAACTAAATAAAAATTGTATTAACAATATAGAGTATATAGACTAATTCCCCCCGTCCCAGAGACGAATCTTACTTAATATTGTCAGAAGTATAGAATTTGAATTTTGGAGAAGAATAGGTTTCTTTGCTTGTATTGTTTTTTTTTGTTATCTTCTTTAGGTATATCGTGATTCTTAATGTGATTACATATAGTTGTTTTTAATGGTTCACAGTATCTGCTAATCTTTAATAGTCTATTAGTTCAAATGTGTCTTAGCTGACTTGGAGATGCGCGTAGACAAGATTACTGAAGCATAAGGTATGCCAATTAAAGCAGCAAAAAAAAAAAACAGGTTACAAAGAAAGTTTGTGTGGAAACACAAACTCAAAATCGGCCCCTGAAGTGGTCCACCCAAGCAGGTAAAAGGCAATTTCAATATTTTCAGAAAGAACATCAGAATGAAATTTTATCAAAAACAAATGACAGAAGAATGGAGAAAGAAGGTTGACAGATCTTGTGTGGTGCCCCAGCGTCCAGCAGACCAAAGGATAGGTGAAAGTGAATGTATAGTTAGATGTGAACCTGGCCTAACTGATGTCTTATAATGAATATCTAATTGTTTTGTAAAGGGTCAATTTCTTATTCCTCATGAAAAAAAGAACTGTCCTTTGGTTCAGAATTTTATAGGCATAGTGCAGCGCTGCCGTTCACGAGATAATATGAAAAACTGCTTATTAATTGTTGTTTAAAATTATGTCCAACTAATATGCATACTAAATAGTTGTTGTTGTTTTTGGTGTAAATGCAGTAATTGGTGTAACAGAACCTATCCATACAAATGTAAAAAAAAACATTTTTGACAAAAAATCTAAAAACGTTTGCATTGATGTGTTAAAATATTGTTAATAGTTATCTCCCGTACTAGAGAGACTCCCGTGTTTGTTACTATTAATAGTGAATAATTGTAAACGTGGTTTGTTTTTATGAAAAAAACTGCTTGCATAAGTGATTTGATTTTTCGCTTTCAGTAAAGAAAAAAGTAGCCGTTGCACCACATTTGAATGGTCTAAAATATTATGCTGTCGGATTTTCACTATCTTCTCTACTTTTCGAGATCTAAACGGGACGGACGGACGGACAGACATTCCACACAAAACAATAATCGTCACTTTCGGGGGCCGCTAAAAACACAAATTATGGCCAATAGCCAACAGAACTTTAAAAGGAATATCAGTGTTGGATGTAAAAAGCTGACAAGTGTCAATAGTTTTAAATACCTCGTATCTATTATGTCAGATGAAGGAATAAAAAAAAATTGCAAAGTCCACTGCAGCTCTGACAATACTCAAAACAATCTGGAAAGACCAAGGCTTAGCCCTCAGCATTAAAGTCAGACTGATGCTCTTCTTGATCACTGCCCCGTTCTTATATGCTTTTGAATCTGACTGCAGACCTAGAGAGGAAGATCATAACAATGGAATTGAGATGCAACAGAAAGATCCTGGATATCAATTTAAAAGACCGCATCACAAAGGAAGAGATTAGAAACAGGATTAATACAGTAATTGGACCCCACGATGACCTCCTAACTACTGTCAAGAAACACAAACTTAAAACTCTTTGGCCATATCCCAAAAACCTCAGGGGTAGCAAAGACCTTTCTTAAGGGAACAGTACCAGGTAAAAAGAAGAAGAGGCAGAAAGAAAAAGCGATGGAAGATAACATAAAACTATGAAATAGGCAAAAGACTAAGTGAAAGGTGAAGTTTCAATGAAAGCTATTTCTTATTTATATGCTAATTCAATGACTTTACTGCGAATAGACCTTGTATTTAATGATTTAACTGTATGGAATTTAGCTCTTGTAAAGAAGAGTAATCCTTGAATAATTACGGGCACGACATGGCATAACTTGTGCCGATGTGCCCAAAACTCAAAACTCAAACTCAATGACTTTTCAGATATCTACAGAAAAATACATACAAAGAAAGTATATGATAACATTACTGAAATTCATTATACAATTTCCTAAGTCAGTGTTTCCTAAACGTTTTTCATGAATGGAACACTTCGCACATTCTTAATTTTTAGCTGAACACTTTGCTTATTGTTTAGACAGATTAATTCACTTGGTGGCCTACTAGTTAATTTTTTCCAGTACTTTGTGAACATCCCATTCAAGCCTCACGGAACACTAGGGTTTTGCGGTAAACTGTTTGGGAAACTCTGTCCTAAATGATTCCTCGCCTCCTTGGTCCGAAGTTTGCAGCAGAGAAGTTCTGGCAAATCTTGTAGATTTTTTTGACGTCAACGTACCACCAAGTTTAACGGCTTATGCCCAGGACGTTCCTGTTTGATCCTGTGTCCTACTTCCCACAATCGACCTACGATCTTTGAAGTTAAAGCCAACAAGACACTTGCTGTAATTTCTCGTTTCTACTATTTTGGCTTTTACCAATGATAAGAATAGGAAGAAAGCTTTAAAACAAAATATCTCATAATTTAGTTCTTGAACTTAATGACTTACTGAAGACTACGATGAGTATTTTGGTTCAGAGGTGCTCACCGTGGAAGTAGATTGTCAGGCGTCAATTACAGACAGCACTCACTCACTTGTGCCAGGATTGTGTTTTACGATGTGTTTCTGAGCTCTGCCCCCCCCCCACACACACACACATTAACTCCCCCCCTCACCTTACAGGTAGTCGTGAGCCGGAACCTGGAGATGCTGAGATGCCAGTAGAAATGGCGCCCTATAAAGGAGATGGCATACGATTTATCAACGAAAGATTTTAAACTTCAAGCTCTTCTTGGGTCTCACCCTCCTGACCCTCTCTTTCCCTGGGAGAAAAAAAAAGAAAGGTTTGATTGTATTGGGGACTTACCAAGCAACGCTAACTGCAGTAGCTAAAGCGAAATGGAAGCAAGTTTATAGGTTAGTGAAATAAGTAATCACCATCATCATCTTTCCTTTTCGTTCCTCATGAAACATTGGGTCTCAGTAGAAACATTCCGCTCTCCACGGTCTCTTGCTAGTTTTTTTAGTGTCTTCCAAGCTCTTTCCTGTCCTCTCGGCTTCATCTAGTACACTGCGTCGCCTCGTTCTTTTTGGTCTTCCCCTACGTCTTGTTGACTCAGATCCTTTTTCAGTGACATTGATTCGTGAATAGTTCGCTTCTCTTCTTTATTCGTTTATCCCAGTGGCGATACAGCTCATGGATGCCCTTGGTGTTGTCGACCTTTATGATTTGTAGTGCCAAACGGATGGCAGACAACTAATTATATTTTTACTTATAAAACCTGAAATAGCTTGAATAACTTCTTTGTTAAGAAAACTAAATATAATTTTTAATTCGATATAGACAAATTCAACTTGAGATGAAATGAAATAAGCTTATATTTTAAAAAAATCTAAATCCCAATAATAAAAAAAACACGCCTTTACACTCTGGCCTCCTGGAGTCGTCTGGCGTACCCAAGACAGCTTACGACAGTATCGCTTATCTCGCATCATTCTGTTGTGGGCTAATCTAATCTGACTTCATGTTGTGCAATTATTACTTTAACATTAGCCACAGAACATTACAAAATAGATATACTTGATAACAACATTCAGTTCTATAAAATGATGCTTTATTAACCACTGGGAAATCCGTCCAGTCTTTCTAAAACGTCGCTATAACTAACTACTATTCAATTACTATTCAAGACAGCCTACTTCTAATATAACGCCATGTTGGTCTCTTGTTCGCCTAAGTCTACTACGTCATTAGTCTGTCTTACTACGTCATTACTTTTACCGTCGCTAAAACTATACACAATATATTTATCTAACAAAACTAACCTACTCTCTAAACTTGTACATTACATTTCCTTCCCCCTTAATGTTGTGGGCTAATCTAATCTGACTTCGACTATGTATCAATTATTACTTTAACATTAGCCACAGAACATAACAAAATAGATATACTTGATAACAACATTCATTTCTATAAAATGAGACTTTATTAACCACTGGGAAATCCGTCCAGTCTTTCTAAAACGTCGCTATATCTAATTACTATTCAATTACTATTCAAGACAGCCTACTTCTAATATAACGCCATGTTGGTCTCTTGTTCGCCTAAGTCTACTATTCATTAGTCTGTCTTACTACGTCATTACTTTTACCGTCGCTAAAACTATACACAATATATTTAACTAACAAAACTAACCTACTCTCTAAACTAGTACATTACAATTCTCATTGCATAGTCATCAACCATTCGCTAACTTGTTCTCACGGTCCCCCCAAAGAAACGCACACACTCCATAACACTTGGCCAGCTTCAACACATCTTTCTATTCAAATATCTTCTGGGCTTTTTTGCCTCTAAACTGAAAGCGTGAGTTACCATAGATCTGCCTCTCCGTAGAGCCAATATATTAGTGGGAGTTGTCAAGGAGGGTTTAACGGGTTTATCTAGGGCCTAAGGGATGATATAATGAACCGGATTCCCCACCTCGGCAGGCTAGTGTATTAATTAAAGAACAATGGAATATGGTGGAATGGTGAAAAATACCGAATATTTGGCAGGAGACGGAGCCGGAGCTACTATCCAGTGCACCATATATATATATATACTAGCTGCATATGATCCGCGGCCTGCCATAAAAGTAGAGTGTGAAAATGGGATTACCCGTTTAACAGACTTGCAGATATCGTGATATCAAATATAAGTACCGTAAAAACGGGTTTACCCAATTTGTTACAAAGTTTCGTTCTTTAATAGGGATGCAATTAGCTACTTTCTATTTCCAGGGCCCACAGTTTATGGGACGGGCATTAAACACACACTACGGTCTCCGCCATTATCTAAGGAACATTTATGCCAAGTTTTATCAAGATTGGTCAAACGGTTTTGATTTTTAATTGGGACATACATACATATATGTATACTCGTTACTTTCAGTTTTATTTAATAGATATATAGCCTCTACTTCAAGTTGGACAGGATGGATGAAGTAATGGGCTAGAGCATTTCTGCCTATTGAAGTAACCTCGGTAGTTTATAAGATAAGATAAGATAAGATACTGTGAGAAATTGATTAAGTGATTGTTATGGCAATATACGAGAACAGATAAGCATGTGAGTCCCTTCTACTACATAATTCATTTACGTTATTTTTTTGTTTCTTACTTCAGTTCATTAGGAAGTTTTACGTTCAAAGAGCAAGGTGCGATAACTGAGACTTGTCTTCTTTACTCTTAAAAAATTCTGTCAAAATGAGTTGTAGAACTTGTCATCTTATATAATGTATATACGTTATTATTATTTTTTTTTTTTTAAATTCTACTAACATCCATCGCCAGTACCTACCAGCTCTTTCATTCTCTCCCTTTTCCCCTGACTTTCACATCTACAGCGTAATCAATGAGACAATCTTGACAGGAGTTATGTTCTCTTGTGTCCAGGGTTTGTTTTGATCTGCCGTAAAATTACATTCGCGTTGTGTTTTTTTTTTCCACTTAGTTCTTAGTAAAAACTTGTTGAACCCTCCCACCCCCTTACGCCCCCCGCTCCCCCACATCTACCTCCATTCCTGTCCTCGCCGCCTTCATATGTGTAGACTCGACATTTAAAAGCTCATTTTGAGCGCTCAGCGGTTCTCAGTCGGTGCTTCACGTTTTAATTGCAGGTTCTCAATCTGTACTGCAGTACGTGTATCAGTAGAGGTTTTCAGTAGACCAATCAACGAGTTACCATTTTTGTCCCGTAAAAAGAAATACATACAAGACAAAAATTGGTTGGAAAGAAAAGCAGCATACAATCACGCCTATCTTATAATGAGTGGAAGATAAGATATTGAGTTAGCGGGGGAAAAAAAAAGAAGAAAAATTTTGATAGTAAATGTACACATTTTGGAGGAGAAGACTCATCGTTGTGATGACGTAAGAGGCTCCTCATTTAAATTTAACGTATGCGCAAGACTCATGAACACAGCCCATGGTCAAGGCCGGCCATATTCCTGAGAGAAAAAAAGCCATTATCAGCCTCCATAGTCCTTTCAAGAACAAAGCCCTTTTAGACCTACAAGGCTTTACAGATTTAAAGCCCCAACAGCTTCCATATTAATTAGAGGAACTAATCTCTTCAAGGCGAACTTCCAAAGGAAAATGGCTCCGATAGACTATTTTCTATTGTCAAGAGATGAGCATACCCCTGAGATTAAATATTCCATTGTCCTTGGCACAAATGAATGTTGTGAATCTCTTTCATAAACTCTTTCTTCAAAGTACAAAACTTGGAAGTCACATTCAATTGGTCCCGAAGTCTCCTGGAAGCTTTGTTCACATCTGACTGCATCTACCTAATTGATTGCTTCACTTCGGCGTTACCCCGTGAATCATTTCTTCCACAACTCTATCCCTTTTTTTTTCTCCTGTTTTTGTGTTTGTTAATTTGTTCTGTTGCCGTTTTTTTTTCGTGTCCACATATATTGGTTACGACATATATTAGTTACGACATATATTGGTTACGACATATATTGGTTACGACATATATTTGGGTCTCAAAGGGTTACACTGTCTCATTCTTTTCTTTTGCTGGGCTTCGAGAGAGGAGGCATGGAGACAGCAGGAAATGCTTCTCCCTTGGGTTTCATCTCTCGTGACATGCTCTTCAGAGATGGAGGTAGATATTGTTGTAGAGTTTCCATTCATCTAAGTTAATGAGCCAAGAGCTGGGAGTGTTTGTGTGTGTGTGTTCGTGTGTATCTGTGTGTGTGTGTTTATATCAGAATTGTGCATGTATGAGAGTGCGTCTAAAAAGTGTAAGCCGAGGCCTGAGGCTATGAAATGCTTATACATTGGTGTAGAACTGTAGTCAGGGCTAGTGCCCAAGAGCCTCCGCGTACTTAAATCCGGCCCTGACTGTAGATGTACATCTCTGTGGCATTTTACGTAATTTCACATTCTCCCTTTGCAACTTCTTGTTTGACTAAAAAGGTCAATCCTTGATACACAGCTACGATCGCAGGTTGGGCATAAGTACATAATTATCTCTAATTCAGGTTGTGGTTTTGTTTTTCATTGTAGTGGGCCTTTGTTAAAAGCGGACTAAGACACGAGGTACCATTTCCGACGTCAATTTGACCTCATCGGAATAGAATAAAATAGCTGGCAGCTAATGGTATTCGTAAACCTCTTTGGGATTCATTGGTCGACAACATCGTCCTCGTTCATCATTGCATTCGCACCACGCTGCACCACGCTGCACCAATCGTGTCTCTGGTCGCCGAATCGTTCATTTACCTTAAGCGTACACATACCACATTTTCCTTTGCGCATGCGTTTAATCCATAAATATTTATTGTTTTTTTTTTTTTTTTCAAATGTCAATTGGCATGTCACTGTCTGCATCCAAATAAATAAAAAAAATTGCATGTCTTTAAAAACTCAATTTGTTAGTAGTTAAGGGTCTAGGGATTGAACATTAGGAACTAATAACCTTCCAATGTTTAAAGTATTGGTGACCACCTTCGATTTTGTTCTGGCTTAGGGAGCCAATGAAATACCCCGGCACACAATTTACTGTCTGCCTAGCCTCCAAAACAAAAATCTTGGAATCCAAGATAACCGAGCCTCTGTGATGAGAACGAGGTCCTTAAATCTCGCGTCTTTCGAAAAGTAAATGTCAATCGTAAACCACATAGGCCAACTTACTAGGATTTCGAGTAGCATGCTGAATTTTCCGATAATCTGAATGTGCATTCTTCGTATAGAAACCTGTAGAAATTGTCCTAAATGGCTCGGGACAGCAACTACAAAGTCCTGGAGACTTTCCACAGCGCGATTGTCCCAACTGAATGTTCATCGTTATGGCAAGACATTTCAAGGGGCTTGATATTATTGCCTGAAGGCCTAAAGACCAGTTATCGCTTGCTGTTCGCAGTTTGGATACCATTTACCAAGCGCAAAGCGCGTGCAGAGCCATGGCATTATATACATAGAAGGTTCTAGATGCTACACAATATCAGCTAAATTTAAGTGGTTTTCTTTTGTTTCTTTGTTTTTACTAGTGTAGACTTAAATATATTTTTCATTATGCAATATTTCCCCGGAAGTAAAAAAAAATTTCTGTCTATTTCCTCCCTATCTTTATCAATCTTGAAATGTTACCTTTGGAGATGAAAGCTCGTCCGAGGCTCGCGACAAATCGGAAGGGACGTCGCATTAACAGCCTCATCCCGAAAAAAACACGGGAATAGTTGCTCTGAAGCTAGTAGCCAGTCGACCCTGAAGAATGCTGTCAGATCAATGGCGGGAGAACGCGAAGCCGAGGTAATTTGGGAGGGAAAGCGGGAGCCAAATTTAGTATCACGTCTGCTGGAATTCTGTGTCGACTATCTACTTAGTTAGCATATAGGTCAGTGACTACTTTTTATTTGATCTAGGTCAGTGAACTGTAAGCAAACTTGAGTGGTTTACATTAGTCTAAAAAAAAAATGCACCAATTTGTATATAAATAGACGCTGTTTTATGACCCTGTTATCGCAGACTTTGTAATGGAATATGTAAGAGAGAGCGTAATAACACAGTCTGTGCACAAACGGGTTCACACGCTTACATTGTCAGGGGAGATAATTAGGAGATTTTAGTCAAAACATCAGACGGGACAACAGGAAACGTCCCACCTCGGCCACCGGGACAATAAATACATCTTGGAGGAAACCCCACGTTATTTGTCTTGTCTGATCAGATAAAGTCCCGTCAACTTCTCGGGGTAATCTCGTCAACGTGATTTGTGAGCGCGCTCACGCGTTGTGCTTACAGGATCAGGGAGTCTGTTTGGTCGTGAGGGGGCGCGAACTGAAAAAAAAAACAAGTTCCAAGAGGCAGACGAACGAAATGGAAGAAGGGAGTAAAGGAGGAGGAGGAGGAGGGAAGAGTTGATGTGTGTCAATTGTGTTCATTCGCTAACTTAAAAGTGTAGCGCAAACACAAACATTCTCAGCGGAAGCAGTTGAAATTGTGAAGTAAAAATTTTTGGAAATTCTTCGTGGCGTCAAACAAACTTGGGAACTTTGATATGTACGGGAAACGATGACCGGGAAATAAAATAGCAACGGGAAAAAGAAAAAACAACATGAAACAAATCCTATCACCTCTTTCTGTTTTACTTTCAGCGGCGTCTAGTAGTTCTAAATGTCAAGTCACGCCTATGTTATGGATGGACTTCTCTGTACAAATTAGTAAAGCGATAAAAGCGATCCCATACGGGATACGTGCCCAGCGTAACTGTCGGACCAAAAGAAGTCCATCTATACAGTCCATGCCGGCGTTCGCAAGGACGTCGCTGTTTGTAGAGCAGTCTTGACACCGTATGTCCATGATGGAGCGCAAGCATCTTTGGTGGAAGCGCTCAAGAAGTCTTAGATGTTTCCTGTATAGTGTCCATGTCTCAGAGCCATACAGAAGAGTTGAGAGAACCACCGCCTGGTAGACACTGATTTTTGTAGTGAGGCGGAGCGATCTGTTCCGCCAAACTCTCGCCTGAAGGCGTCCAAAAGCGCAACTGGCCCTGGCCAGACGGTTATCAACTTCCCTTGAAAGTGAGGCGTCATTTGACACTATACTACCTAGATGTGTGAAGTGGTCTACCACATTAAGGGGCTGTCCGTTTACGGTGATTGTTGGGGCTGAGTATGTTTTATTGGGCGACTTCTGGAACATGACTTCTGTTTTCCCGAGGTTTATAGATAGACCGAAAGAGGCGGCAGCGTATGCAAATTCGTTTACCGCGTTCTGGAGGTCATGTTCATTGTGAGCTAGCAGGGCGCAATCATCGGCATAGAGAAGCTCCGTTATGACCATCTTCTTTGTTTTTGTATGCCGCCGGAAGCTATGGCGTTTTCTTTTTCTCTGGTGATGATTGTGTAAACAACGGAGATCAGGGGTTCTCAAGCTCAACGATTAGCCAGGGGTTGCCTAAGACCATCGAAAATAGGAATTGTTTTTTGTCTTTTCTTCTATTGCTGTATGTGTGTGTTTGTGTATGTGTGGGGGTCGCGGCAGAGTGGGGGATTGTAAAAAGGGGTCGCCGAGCACTAAAGGTTGATTGTATCTAGATCAGGAGACTATATTGGTTTCATAACCGTATCTGAAAATCGAATACTTTTTATCTAGTGGCAATTGACTAAAACTCAAGAAAATAATCCTTTACATATCAGCGAATTTTCGCAACAACACTTTGTTAATGTTTTTTGTTTAAAAAAGATTTTACATTTTTCTATTAGAATGTTAGCTTTAACGTTGTTGTTGTTTTTGTTTAAATTAAATTAACATTTACATATCAATACATTAACATTTAACATTAAATTAACATTTACATATCAAAACATTAACATTCTTAAATTAGAAGCAAGCTAACTTTAACTTGTCTATATATAGTTTGCCACCTTTAATGTTGACGAATTTTTTTATTAGGTTTGTTTCAGTGTACCTATAGTTTCCTCTTTCCCCCTGTATGCCCAGCGCCCCCTTGCCGCCCCCTATTGTGCCCATCGCTCCCCTACCGCTCCTTTGGCTCCCAGGCCCCCCCCCCCTAAATTTCCAAAACGCCCCTCAGGGGGCGACAGCCCCGCGTTGAAGACCACTGCTCTACATTATTCACATTATCTTGCAAGGGATTTCTAGCGAGAGATTCCTGTGTGTCTACTTTGGGTACTTTATTCCACAGACTAATGCATCAGCTGAAAAAAAAAAAGACACTATAAAGAATTTTGCATCATCTGCCCCAGAGATTGTTGATTATCTGAAATGGGTACCTATAGATTAGTTTAAAGCACTGAGAGAAATCATGACAGAGAAAAGTCAGGCGTCCCAACGGTGGACCACGAATACTATGGATTGATGATGTAAAGGCAGATCTATCAAAACTAAGAATTTGGGCATGAAGACGAAAGTCTCAGGGGCGATATCAATGCAAGGATGTGTTGAAACAGAGTAGGGCCCTCCCGGGACTGTACCACCGTTGTGATGGTTAGAGAGGGGGAAATTATTTTTTTTCAGTACCGAAGAGATTACCTTGCCAACAACACGCAAGACACAACAGTTCACGTTTCAATTGTTCGTACGTTACTATTGCTTCTACTCTATAAATATTTAAAAAAAAAAAAAAAAAAAAAAAAAAAAACTTTTTAAAGAAATTATAAAAGTTTTACAAATGGTTTTGAGTTTTGCCAATATTTTTGGCCTTACAACAATAAGCCATAATGTACTTTTGTGAGTGGATTTTGAAGCGTTCATTTCTATTAAAATTAATGCCTTTGAAATGTATCAACCCTCAGCCTGCTCTTTATTTGAACAATTAAAGGGGCGCCCTGTGCACAAGACAACCAGGTGACGCTCTTAATGTCACGTGACCAAAGTAAACAAGTGTCACAGATGCTTCTAACGGTTCTAGCCGTTCCACGACCAAAGGGTTTAGAAAAAAAAAAAAAAAAAAAGAAGTCGTTATAGTGTAATGGGCTATATGAGTTCCAGCCTTATTCTGACCGGCGCGGTCAAGGAGTGATTAGAGGGACAAGGCATTGTCCACTCTGGAGCCATTAAAGGGAGACAACGGCATGCACATCTTCCATTGTTGTTAAGCAGACGATTAGGTCCAGCTGCCTCCCTTGTGTTCGTAGCCAGAGACAAATATCTATTACTGTGAGCGAGATGGCACGTGCAACAGATGGACATTGAAATGGAAATGGAAGGATTGCAATCTTAGTTTTTAAACAAAAAAAATTATCGTAATGACTGTCCTCCAGATTTGACGTTCACAGTATTCATTTTGTCTGTCACTGCATTCATTAATTTATGCATTCGCACATTCATTCATACAACCACAAATTCATCGATACAACCACACATTCATTTATGCAGCCACACATTCATTCATTCATCCACACATTCAATCATTCATCCACACATTCATTCATTCATCCACACATTCAATCATTCATCCACACATTCAATCATTCATCCACACATTCATTCATTCATCCACACATTCAATCATTCATCCACACATTCATTCATTCATCCACACATTCAATCATTCATCCACACATTCTTTCATTCATCCACACATTCAATCATTCATCCACACATTCATTCGTTCATTTCTAAACTAAATGCTGTTCAATGTTGCTTTCAATTTCATTTCGACAACAAATCTTTTACCGTCTTTCTTTTGTTTTGTATTTCTTGTCCTGTTTCTATCTTTTTATAATCTTTTTAAATTCGTAAAATTTTCCTTCTGTCTTTAAAAAAAAAAGTATTTTTTGACAAATATATGTGTGTTTGTTTGTCTTTCATATTTTAATTTTTGAAATTACCTTGTTCTTAATTTCTTTCATTCTTTTATATATATTATCCTTTTTCTATCTATCTTTTTTTTTCAGTCTTACTTTCTTCCTTTACATTTGATTCTGTCTTTCTATTTTCTTCACCATCTTCATATTTCTTCTCTTTTTTTTTTGTATACCCCCCCACACCCCCCCATTTTCTTTTCTTTTATAATTTCCTTTTTCTTTCCTTTATTTAAAAATTCTCTTTTTCATCGCTATATTTTTTTTTCTTTTCCAACCAAAATCAATTCTCTCCCTTTTTTTCTTATTCTTTCTCCTTCTGTCTGCGTCTCTAGCCCAGTGGATCACAATACAAACAGCGCTTCATTTCAGCGGCCCACTTGCAAGGGACATATTACAAGGGCGATCATTAAAACTTAATCAGCGCACCTGATGTTGCTGCCCCCTGTCTAATGCATCCAGTTCCCAAGCACTCCCCCGGTTTACTCGACATTTACAACGTGTTAAAGTTATCAAGGGGGGATAATTTACTTTTTACAATTAAAGCGAATTTGGGCTATGTAACCTTTTTTTCTCTCATCGATTAATACAATCACTATTTGATTAAATAATTCAAACATTTGTATAATCTAGTTTTCTATTTAGGTTTAGTATCCCTTTTTCTAATGAACCTATATAATTATTTTTGGCCATTCGTAGATGCACATAGGATCAATACTATAAGAAAAGTGTATAAGCTAAATTTAAACCAGAAATACAGATGCGGAATCACTCTACTGCACATGTAAATTTATAATATACAGTATATCCTAGATGGGGACACCAACCTTCCTGATATTAATTCCAAAGTTACACCAGTGGTTGGTTTTCAAACAAAACTGTATGAGGCCAGAGTGACCGAAAATAAAAAAAAAGAGACATATGCCTAAAATAAAAATACAAATCTTACACAGGTAATGTACCTTTAAAAAAAAGTAATCTTATCCAATTATAAAATTAAATTCGACACTATCATTTAATGAGCACCTGCTTTCATTTCCTCTGCCTGTGGATTAATAAAATCTCATTAAAGTTGCAATTATGCAAAAGACCCTGAACCATAACTTATACAGATACAAAACCGCAACCTATTTAACACATTTTTTTTATAAATTAGTTGATTTACACGAAATGGGTTGCCTGAATCAGCCAAAGTCGAGTCAATCATCGACTGAAGGTGACATTTTTTTTCCATAGATAGATGACAATGTCAATGCATAAACACATAGAGTGACCCAAAATTTAAATTTAATGACATTTCACACAGCGTACAAACACACACTCATACACCTACAGCTACCCCCCCCACACACACACACACACACCTACAGCCACACACACACCCACACAATCTTTACCTTCTGATCATGAAGTCTCCAAGTAAGCGTGCGGGAATATGTGTGCGAGTGTGCATGTGTGTCTGTGTGTGTGTGTGTGTGTGTGACAAGTATGCCATGCCACAATAAACCAGATGTTTTATGTCAGGAGGTGTGGTGCCACCTGCCCCTGGGCGTTGTCACCTCCGACCGCCATAAACGACAACGTCTGCGCAGCTAGCCGGTCAGTGTGTTCCCCAAGATCCTCAGAGCTCCACCTGGACTCCCCAATGCGTAGTAATTGACGACGCAATGTACGTGTGGGATAGAGGTGTGGGGGGTAGTACAAAAATGGCGGGGGGGGGGGGGGCGCAGCCCAGACCTGGAACCCTATGCGCCCCTCAGGTGTAGGAAGCTAAGAAGCGGAATGCCAGTTGACAACGAAGACACAACGTGGGATCTTTCCCAGTCCATGTGTTTATTTCGTGAGTTGAATCTATCGCCTTGAGTGGAACCTGTAGTTAGGGGAAGGGCGGATCCAGAACTTGTAAGTGGGGCGCGGGGGAGAGGATCGCCCCTGACCCCCTTCCTCTTGTTCTGAATGTTAGTAAGGCGTTCAGAAATGCAATTCATAGAATTCATTCTTATTCTCGAAAAGAGGGTCCTAGCAAAGGATTAATGGGGCCCCACGGTGATATGCAAACTGCTGTCAAAAAACGCAAACTCTATGGGCCACATCACAAGGTTCTCGGGGCTGCAAAGACCTTCTTTCGAGTAATTAATTGACTTATTGGTGTCAATGAATAATTGTGCGATGTTTCAACTTGATCCGAGAATGGGTCTGGCAGAATTAACGTGTTCACACTTTTTACCAGACAGACAGACAGACAGAGTTGATACAAGATTTGTAAAAAGTAGAATTTACAACTTTTGCACTAACACGTCTATCATGGTACAGACAAAGGTGGGGCGCATTGATTGAGGGGTTAAGCGCTTAGCTTCTGAGGGGTCTGGGTTCGAATCTCGGTGAGGACTGGGATTCTGAATTTCGGGATTTTTAGAGCACCCCTGAGTCCACCCAACTCTAAAGGCTACTTGACTTGGGGAAAGTAAAGGCAATTTGTCGTTGTCATGAATCTTAGCATCGTCTGCTCTATAGACCGCAAGGTCTGAAACGGGAACTTTAATTTCATAGACGTTGATAGAATTGGATTTATAGTTTATGACATCTAGTAGCGTCTTGTTATTTGTTGACTTTAAATGACTTCAAGAATCACTGTCGTGTAAAACAATAACTAAGACCAGACTGGCTATGTCATGGCGATGACATCAGAAGGTTAACATTAAAACAAGAGCCGAAGCGTTGTCATCTGTGTTGTAGTGCTGTCATCTATGTTGATGTGTTGTCGAGGTGACGTCAGGAAATGAAGCAGCTCTTCATAGCTTTTATCTGGGCGTTAATGAAAATCTCCATTAGCAGGTGATTGGGAATACCCCTGTCAGAGAGAGGCAGAGAAAGAAAGATGGGGAGAGATAGACAGAGGGGGGCGAGATAGAGAGAGGGGGAGAGATAGAGAGAGGGGGGGAGATAGCGATAACGACAAATTTAGAAAAGAGGAGTTTAATCATAACTAGAACTCTAAGATGGTAGGACTAAATCACGGTTGTACAATATTGTTACAATATGTAGACCCGATACTTAGTTGGGAGCTAGTAAATACCTTTTCTAGTTATTTAAAGTAAAGTACCCCGTACAGATTTTGAAACCTATATAGCAGATGATGTAAAGGTCATGTTTCTAACAAGGTTACCTCGAGGCCAGCACTACGACCAACCGCATTTATTTTCTAAAAGGTTGTCAGTTACCCATTAAAGGTGGGTGGAATCAGGGGCGTCCTTAAAATCCCAAAATTTTAATTGTTCAAAGTTTCAACTTGATCCGAATTCTATAGAGCAGATGATGTAAAGGTCAGGGTTAGGGTCGGGTCATCTGTTTCTGTCATATAACCAGCACCATGACCAACCGCCTTTACTTTTCCCGGACTAATATAGATTCCGAAATGAAAAATCCCAGTCTTCATCAGGATTCGAACCGGGAATCCCCGATTCGTAGGCCATCGCTTTACCATTCATCCACCGCGCCCCCAGCCATATTGTCTTGCAGTTATTCTTGGTAGGACTCTTTGACCCCTGTTTAGGATGAGTTTATTTTATATTGCAATGATATTTTTGTATGCGGATTCGTTCGTATTTATAGCTCTAGATCAGAAATTGTTCTCTAATGGATTCCTACACACTTTGAATTAGAAGGCAATGAAAGAGCAGACATACTCAGGGGCGTAGCTAGGAATTCGCCTCATTTGGGGGACCGGGGGCTTGACTTCTTTCGGGGCCCCCTACATTTTGCGTAATATTTAATATTTAAGTCGGGGGCTCCCTTCAAGTGGGGGCCCGGGGGGATTTTCAAATTCCCCCCTCCTCCCACACCCTAGCTACGCCACTGGACATACATAGTCAAAGATGGAAGAATAAACAAACAAACGAAAATCCCTCTCTACCCAGAAGTAATGATGAAAATAATAGAGAGTAGAATAAATGAGAATTGGACCAGCTCACAACCCAATTACAAGAAAAAGGACGCCTATTATAAGTTATCTCGACATGATCAACGCATAATCTTTCTACTCAGTACTGATCTGAACTGCCTGATCTGGAAACCACTGCGCGGTTCATCTCAGATATAGGATTACTGATCGGAACTGCCTGATCTGGAAACCACTGCGCGGTTCATCTAAGATATAGGATTACTGATCTGAACTGCCTGATCTGGAAACCACTGCGCGGTTCATCTCAGAT
Source organism: Biomphalaria glabrata (assembly GCF_947242115.1). NCBI lineage: Eukaryota > Metazoa > Mollusca > Gastropoda > Planorbidae > Biomphalaria > Biomphalaria glabrata. The sequence goes on along the minus strand of NC_074721.1, from coordinate 3,827,020 downwards.
ATAGGATTACTGATCGGAACTGCCTGATCTGGAAACCACTGCGCGGTTCATCTAAGATATAGGATTACTGATCGGAACTGCCTGATCTGGAAACCACTGCGCGGTTCATCTCAGATATAGGATTACTGATCGGAACTGCCTGATCTGGAAACCACTGCGCGGTTCATCTCAGATATAGGATTACTGATCGGAACTGCCTGATCTGGAAACCACTGCGCGGTTCATCTCAGATATAGGATTACTGATCGGAACTGCCTGATCTGGAAACCACTGCGGCAGTTTATCTCAGATCTAGGATTACTGATCGGAACTCTCCGACATGTAAAATAAGAAAGAAGAACAAGAAGAAGTAGACGTTTGTTGTTGTTTGTTATATAGGGTTCCAGTGTGACATATTTTCACCGTTGATTTGATACTGTGGGTGCTGTTATTATCCTGGACATTGTTGTCGACATCTTGGTCAGTCTTGTTGGTCAGAAGTCAATGACAGTCCTTGTATGCTACTATCAAGATCGTTGTTCATTGACAATTTATACAGTAACAGTTACAGAGGCGTATCTTTGGTACTATTTGTGGAAAACAGTTGATATTGTTGAAGTCACCGTTGCTGCTGTCCTTGTTAGGTAACGCAGTGTTGAGTACATTAATAGTATTTACGCACTTACTATGAATGTCTTTATGATTTAATATTCTTATATTCAATTTGTATTACTTATCATTCCCATTATTCATATAAATATCCTTGGGAACGTATACATGTTATTATGTATTAAATTCATATTTTAGTTTAAATAAGTCATTATTCACATAGTTTATTACTTTATGTACGACTGTGCGCGCGTGGTGTGTCTGTTAGGCTAAACTTAGGAACTAATATGATTACAAAGGAAAGAAACATAATTCTTCTGAAATACACACAAAAAACTTGTTATGCTAAAGCAAAAGACAGGGAGAAATGGCGAAGGACGATGGACAAATCTTGCATGGTGCCCCAACGGCACAACAGACTAAGGGATAGGTGAAGGTAAAAAAATTAGTCCTGACAACAACTCCCCCCCCCGCCTCCGACGTGCTCGTTCTGTGACTTCGCCATGAGCTGGGGCGGCGGCTTGGGACACAGTAGCCTCTGTCTGAGGGGGATTGCAACAAACAACATTCTCGTGACATCATGGCTATAGCCTGTTCTTTCCAATTACCTGGCAAATCAAACCAAAAAAAAATCCTTTCAAAAGATACTCTATTTAAAAATACACATCTACATTAACTTCAATTGAGAAATAGACCCCCGCAAAAATAGTTTTTATATTTCTACTCTGGAAGAAACGAATGACTTTAATGATCATAAGCTCTGGAGCTACAAGCTGCTCTAACAGGCCTACTTCTACGTTTTCTTTTGTCTACTGACTGTAATAATAAACGTACAATGGAACAGATAAGGAGACAGGCGAGCGTTTTTTTTTTTTTTTTGGTTTTGTTAACTCTTTCTCTCCTAACAGACGATACCAGCGTTGATTCCACCAGAATGTGGTAAATAATTAAGGAGAGAAAAAGTTAAAGTTACTTTTATTGATCATGAAAGAAAGAAAAAGGGAAAAATGTCTTTAAATAATGGAAAGTATGTAGTCTAGATGAAAACGAAAGAGAGATTCGAATCTTGGTTCACATGAAATGCTGAACGTATTCTGTAAGATACGATAATCTCATAAATCTTGACCTCTTTAAAAAAATATATATATTCATAGAGCCCTGCACCATATTACAAACAAATGTTTACCGAAAAGAGAGAAACAACACAAATAAGGGAAACCACCTACAATCTCACAGAATACTACAAACCACTTAAAGTCTGCTGGTATTAATTTGTCTCTCTTAACATAGATAATTGCATTTTACAAAGGTGTGAATGGGGGGGGGGGGAAGAAAGAGAAAAAAAGATGTTCCAATGACATTTAACCCCCCACCTCCAACAGGTTTTGAAAAAAACCCATCTAAGTTTCGTGTCTATCTTCATTTCGCATGGCCCAACTCCTCCCCACCCCACCTCTCCCACCTATGAGTTTTCTGGGTTAAAAAAGAGCTTAACAAATAAGTTGTTTAACATGCTTGGTGGGGAGGCGAAGGGCGCCTTGGGTTGGAAAGGGAGGGGGCGCTGTGGGAGTTTAGAAAAAAGGGATAATTATTAGGTGTTAGTGTGGAGGTGCTATGCGTTGTGTGAGTGTCCGGGGGAGGGGGGGTGAAATGGGGAAATGGAACGGGGAGGGGAGGGGAGGGGGGGAGGAATAAATCTTAGAGAAAGAATGTAGGAAGGTGGCGTCTGACAACATTACCTGTGGTGCGGGAAGGGCGGGGTGTCAGTCGGGGGTTCCCGCTTAGCGAGTGAGTTCGCGGGTGAAAACACTCACGCAGACACACACACACACACACACACGAACTAATACACAGGTCGTTACTTAAAAATGACTTCACAAACATTCAACTGTTTCCAGACTTGGATGTCACAATAAAACGTGAACGCTGGAAGGATATAAAGTAGAGGGCGCTCCATTCAAATCTAAGCCAGGCGCCATCACTCAACGTCCTTCCTTTTCCCAACCTTTTTTTTTTAAATTACTTCTTTCTTAGTTCCCTCTTTCTTATACCCATCTTTCTTAGTTCCCTCTTTTTAGTTCCCTCTTTCTTAGTTCCCTCTTTCTTATACCCTCTTTCTTATTTCCCTCTTTATTAGTTCCCTCTTTCTTATACCGCTCTTTCTTATTTCCCTCTTTTTAGTTCCCTCTTTCTTAGTTCCCTCTTTCTTAGTTCCCTCTTTCTTGGTTCCATCTTTCTTAGTTACCTCTTTCTTAGTTCACTCTTCCTTAGTTCCTTCTTTCTAAGTTCCCTCTTTCTTATTTCCCTCTTTTTTAGTTCACTCTTTCTTAGTTCCTTCTTTCTTAGTTCCTTCTTACTTAGTTCCATCTTTTTTAGGTTCATCATTCTTGGTTCCTTATTTCTTAGTTTCTTTTTTGTTCCATTTTCTTAGTTCCCTCTGTAGGTTCTCTGTTTTCTAAATCCCACTTTCTAAGTTTTTCTTTTTTAGTAGCTTTTTATTTCTTAGTTTTCTCTTTTTAGTTCCATCCTTCTTATTTCCCTCATTTCTAGTTCCATCATTCTTAGTTCCCTCATTCTTAGTTTTTTCTTTCTAGGTTCACTTTAACTCCTAGAAATATTTTTTTCAAGCAGCATAGTTAATAAATAATTGAAACAGCTTTTCCCGTTTCCACTAGATCAGGGGTTCTCAACATGTGGATCGCGACCACTTGGGGGTTCGATTGACGATTTGCCAGGGGTCTCCTAAGACCATCGAAAATATGAATTGTATTTTGCCTATTCTTCTTTTGCTGTATGTGTGTGTATTGTGGGGGGGGGGGTCGCAGCACAGAGGGGGATTATAAAAAGGGGTCGCTGAGCCTTAACGGTTGAGAACCGCTGCACTAGATGTACATCTGAACAACATAGGCAACTGAAAGATTTGTATCACAGAGTTATTGTTACCGCAGACCAATTGTGGCTAGTTTTAGAATTAATTAATAAATAAAAACTATAATTAATATTGGTCTCACTTTTTTTTTTTTTAGTATATTTATACAAATAAAAGTCTATTCCTGTAGCATTCGGCCACTGTAGTGATCGATCTCTGTAGCACTTATGCGTTTCCCAGACCAGGGTAGGTGAGGTCAGACAGATTTACTCGTCAAGGCAGAGGTGCACCATGACATTGCCCCTAAATCAACAAACTCAATTAAGACTGCGACACCGCCTGCTTCCTGGCTCATTGATGGACCAGGTAACTGACACACATACGCATTCACCCACACACACCTTCACACCGCACATACACATATACGCAAACAACACACACACACACACACAAACAGGCGATTACTCACACCCAACACTTTTCAAAAATAAATTAGAAAAAAAAAATAAAAATAAAAATGTGTTGCCTTTATTTCGACCTTTGTCGGTGTGTCTGTGTTTGTCTTAATGCGTACGCGTGTACACGCCCAGACGTGTGTGTGTGTGTGCCACAAGGTCGATCGTGAAATGAGATCTTCTCTCAATACGAGGTTCTCATGCCAAGTCTGGTCAAGAATTACGACATGTCATAGGCGTCTCGGACTGCGGGGGCCACTTTTTAACGACAGGTACTTCGCTGTTTCGGACAATACTTTTGGAAGGTTGTTAACTAACCCTCTTGAGACCTTGCGACTTATGGAAGCAGGTGCTGTAACGAGGGTATCATGTTGCCAACACAACAACCAATACATGCCAGGTAGTATGTTGGGTGGACTTAAACGGGTCGTGAAATTTCACTTGAGTGCATTGGGCGGACTGGCTATATGGGGCGTTCGGGCAAATGCCCGGTGGGCCGGTCCCCAAATGGGCCGGTATCACCACAACAATAATCTTTTTTGTTTTAAATTACGTCTGTATTTTATAAGACAGGGGCCTCATTGATGTCTCTAGGGCACGTACTAAATAACTGTATGCATGCAACTGTATCGATACATTATCTAAATAAATAGAATCATTTTGAGGACAGGTAGACCTAGAATTGTGTGCCCATCGTATAATATACAATTTATGGGCTGGATGGTATAGAAATGCCTGGGCCGATCTTGACACCCAGTCCGCCCCTGCTTGAGTGGCTGATTTGGCGTCTGGTATGTGCACTGGAAAGTCGTACGGATGGTCTCGGGTTTATATCCTGATACAGCACCAAGGTTGTTTGTTTCCCAACCAAATAAAAAAAATACAAGGTAGACCAACTAAGGACTTCACTTCAGCAACAAGCTTGAGAAACATACAGACAACATGAAAGACTGAGAACGGTGGATGATGCAAACAAATAACACATTGAAGAAGTTGACAATTACTGACTGAAAGTAATTCATCGCAAAGTGAATGTTAGTTTTAACTTTAGCATGCAACAACCTTTCATTTAGTGGTCATCGCGAAGAGTAGCGTTTAGGTGACACAAGTAACAACGACACTGTCTTAGCAGTACGTACATTCTTAAGAAAACAAAAACACAAGCCTTTACCTTGACCCAAAGATTCAAATTGTTGGGCAATGAAATTTTAGCAAAAATACTAAAGGAGGTCCAATCTGCAGAAATTTTCTCTCTCATGGCTGACACCACTGAAAGAGAATGAAAAAGTTAGCTTTTTTTCTGAAAATGTTTTGTGAACTGCAAAGAGATTGCAGTCAATTAGTTATTTGTAGGTTTTTATATTTGCGAGAACCAGAAGTCTGCAGAATTAACTGAACAAATATACTTAAGCAGGGCTTTTTTGTGATGTTACGCACCGGTACGGGGAAATGTGGGGAAAAAATATTACTTTCTTGATAGTTTCATAAGAATATAGATCGAGACATATGCCGCTCAGGAGAGAAGTATTACGTATAGATCTCTCAATGACTTTTTTTAAAACCGCTTCTCTTACTGCTGAACCAGAACTTTCTCTGTGCAAGCTGTCTCGAGATTCACTCTGGATTTGGATCAGGAAAGACTACCCATAAGTGTCCTAAAACGCTATTCATACGACTCGAGCATCAAGAGTTGTCCGAACATATGCGTTGATTAAAAATAGGCATATATGAAGTTAAACTTTCTACCGTCCAATCAAAATAAATCCTCTTTCTGACCTTGTGGTCTATAGAGCAGATGATGTAAAGATCATCTGTTTCTGTGGTCTACGGTTAACGAGGGTGTCATGTGGCCACCACAACGACCAACCGCCTTTACTTTTCCCCAACTAAGTTCGGGTACCCATTAGAGCTGGGTGGACTCAGAGGCGCCATAAATCCCGAAATTAAAAATCAGTCTTCACTAGGATTCGAACCCGGGACTCCCGCTTTACCACTCAGCCACCGCTTCTCCCATTGCACAATAAGCACAGAAGATCAGTGTCAATGTACCTTACAAAACAATGGCGTAACATTCAAGCTGTACTTCAGTTCCCGATGTCTCGTGTGTGGGATTTCGTATTTCTTGGAAAGCGCGCGTCCTTCGCTTGACACTCAGGTACTTGGAATGTTGGTCGCTGAAGGATTTATTCTAGACAGTGTCTTTGTTTATTTAATTGACTTTGTCCAGGACGTAGACACTGAATTGGACATTTAAGTAAACTCCTTCCTCAAGACGTGTTTTTTTTTTAATTGATACCTTGCCAAATAAACTCCTGATCAATTTATTTGATCTTTATGTAACAGAAACAAAACCGAACAGAAATGGATTACATTATTTAGAATGTAGTATTCTATTTTATGGCTGTTTAAACTAATTATGCATGTTTTGTCTTGTTTAAGAATTTTTTGTATTATTGATTTTTATTTAGACCTGACCGACAAAAAAATTACAAAGGCCATTGTCTATTTAGGAATTGAATTCTTCTCAGCCTTGAAGTGGCGCTCGGGTGGAAACTGTCGTTAGAGGCGATTAGGGCCAGTACCAGTCCGTTGCACTAGTGGAAATAGAAGAAAGCCCCAGCAAACATGTCACTATTACACACTGTTCCTCAAGGGCCGTTTTTGTGTCCGACACCTGGACGGCTGAGGTGGTACGGAGAAGGAATATGGGAGAGCTTCCCCGATCTGCTCAGCCTTTGGCCTCACTTCTCACGTCTGCTTGGATCATTCTGAGATTGAAGTTTGTTCAGACAGGCAGAAAAGCTTTAATAGGCCTAGAGTTTTAAGAATTGGGGTTTGGGATACTCTACTCCTAGGACAAGAACGAGGAATTATATTTCTGCATATAGGCTATTCATGATTCTATATATACGAAATTTAAAAGAAAATTGGTAGTAAAAGCTATTTTGAGTTGAATAATATAGTATATTAAATAAAAATCCTTTTTTTTTCTTTTTTTGCATACAATGTATAGTTATAGTACTATTACTGACCATTTATAACTTGTAACATTATTATTTTAGAAATTCCTGCTGATCTGTTGGCTAGTTAACACAGCAACAAAAACATTTGTCACTGTGTTTCTCAGATTTTTAAGCTCCCATAGATACTAAAGACAGTTTCTTTCAAAAGAATCCCAAGATAAAGGACTTCGTTCATTTGGTATGTGGGCACATGTATGATACATGTGAGCGTACATGTCATGTGTCTACATCAGAGAATAGACAAAGTTATACGAGCATCAAGTTTGAACAATTTCTGAACAAAGTTAAACCTTAATCGTTGTGAAAACATGTAACTTTTTTTTTTGTCTTGTGCGTTTTTTTGGCAATGTAATATTCTGTGGACGGGAGTGTCTCTCCAAAATAGGGCTCCACAGCCACACGAGGAAGTGTGCTATGAAATGAACCATAGTCGTTTACGACTGAAGGAGGCCAATGATGATGATGATGAATCGTCTACTGATAAAAAAGTACAATAAAAATGACAGAAAATATGATTATTAAGACAAAGGTAGAAATTAATTAACAGATACTTCGTGCTGATATGTGTAGAGTGTAGACATTAAGGTAGCGAACCCTCAAACTTTTACAAACAAATTGTAAAATAAGACATTTTAGATTCTAGTATATTTACAAGCTACAAATCTTAATATATTGATTTTATCATTTAATTGACTCAAATACCTCAAATATTGTTTACTGTGAGCATCTTTGTGTACTCAACAACTCTCAAATGCTCTTTATCAACCATTGTGTTTTTTATAGTAACTAAGGATCTAAAATAATTATTTAAAATGAAAAAAAAGTAAGCTTGTGCGTGTAATTCTAAGAAAGAAAATATAAAACTATGATATCTCTGAAATTTTGTATAGATGTATTTAAAATTCTGTATACGGCATGTCCAAGGCATATGGATTGTATTTTATCTTATAAAATAATATTATTTAACCGTTTGAGCTGCATTAATTTTAATTTTACTTTTACTTTGAGTATCCTTATTGTACTAATTATTCAGATTGAGAGTGAGTATCTCTAGGTACTTCTCATCTGTTGATCCTTGGGTACTGTTTCTGCATTCTCAGGTACCTTTGGTTAAATCAGTTGACAAAAAAAAGGTCATATTTTCATCAGTAGTTATTGACTTATTTCTTTCTAGACCAACCGTTATAAGAATGCCTGAACTCTGGCATGCAATCTCACAACCAGGGGGCAGTTTAGACCAATAGCTCGTTGCCTCGTCGTAGAGACATGTGAAGTTTCAACGAGCTATAGCTCTGAACTGCCAACTTGTAAATAAAATAAATGAGAAATGGACGAGCTCTCATCAAATCACAAGAAAGATGACGCTTACTATAAGTTATCCCGACAAGACCAACGTCTAATCTTTCGACTCACGAACGGACACATCAGAATGCGACAACAAATGTACCGGAAGCTCAAAATTGGAACCAGTGAAATGTCCTTGTGGAGTATCACCAGAGAATGCCGACCACGCCCTCCAAAACTGCTCTCTTTACCAAGAGGCCCGTATAAGACACTGGCCCCCAAAACACCCCACTAGTAAGAAAACTATATGGAGAGCTCTCTGATTTGGAAACCACTGCGCAGTTCATCTCATGTATTGGTCTAGTCATCTGAACGCTCCAACATAACAATGAGAACGAAGAAGAAGAAGAAATGAACTGCCCACAGGTTGTGACGTTGCAGGTCAGTGTTCAGGCCTTCTAGGACGAATATTCTCGATTTTTCTACTCAAGCAAGCTACAGGATCTTTCCCACCTTCGTATGTTTTATGGACTATCTGCTTGATGACACTAACGTACACCTCACTTAGACCAGTGGGCCACATCTGGCCCGCCAAAACGTCGGCTCAAAGTGTAGAGAACTCCCCTCAACAACAACAACAAAAAAAGTTGATAATGTAGTTTTTACCTACGTTTGGATCCTCACTATTTCTCTGGTCGATTGGTACCAGGAAAAGTTAAACGGATTTTTACTTTTTTTTTTTTATGAAACATGATCATAAGCCAACATGTTTGTTTTATAAAGAGTGTAACTGTTTAAAAAACAGCAACATTTAAACGGCATTATGAAACAAATATGACGGCATTCTTGATTTGATCTACGAATAAAAGATTGTTAAGCTGCGGAAACTAGATCCACGGGTTTCTCATCAAATAGTTTCAGGTTAATTTCATTTCTTTTTTTTTTTTTTTTTTTCTTTTAACTTTTTCGTTGATGTGGCCCGCGACACGAGAATTGGAAATTGAAATGGCCCGCAGGTCGACTAAGGCTGGGCGTCACTGACTTAGACCATTTGAATGAGGGTAGCTGGGGATTGATGTAATTATCTTGAAATCCCATTCAGTAACGAATTCTCTATACTGTTGAATATCATATTGTCGCTCACTGTTTCTTCTGGTATGTCATGTCTAGCAAAAACACCTCTCAGTGCCCTCATAGCACAGTCCGCTTTTCTGTTAGAATCTCATTATAATATTTGAGAAACAATCTTAAAATAGTTCTTCAATTACAATAATATTTTCTGGGGGGTTGACCTTGTTTCT